>NC_058081.1:105228409-105528499 GCF_014858855.1 Bufo gargarizans | reverse complement strand
GTCCTTTGTTCCTTAGCCCAGGTAAGACACTTCTGACGTCTTTGGGTCATGAGTGGTTTGACACAAGGAATGCGACAGTTGTAGCCCATGTCCTGGTCTATGTGTGGTGGATCTTGAAAGACTGACTACAGCCACAGTCCACTCTATGTGAGTCGCCCCAAAATTCTCGATTAGCATTTTCTTGACAATCCTTTCAAGGCTGTGGTTATCCCTGTTGCTTGTGCACCTTGTTCTACCACACTTTTTCCTTCCACTCAACTTATCATCAATATACTTGGATACATCACTCTGTGAACACCCAGCTTCTTCAGCAATGACCTTTTGTCTGTGGAACCTACTGAACCAGACTGTGGGACCATGTAAAGGCTTAGGAAACCTTTTTAGGTGTTTTGTGTTGATTAGCTGATTAGACTGTCACACTATGGCCCCTTTCACACGAGCGAGTTTTCCCGCGCGGGTGCAATGCGTGAAGTGAATGCATAGCACCCGCACTGAATCCTGACCCATTCATTTCACTGGGTCTGTGCACATGAGCGTTGTTTTTCACGCATCAGTTCTGCGTTGCATGAGAATCGGCGCATGTTCTATATTCACGCATCCCTGGCCCCACAGAAGTGAATGGGGCTTTAATGAAAAACGCATTGCATCCGGATGCAATTCGGATGCGGTCATGATGCAATGCTGTTTTCACTGATGGTTGGTAGGAGATGTTTTCAGGGGTTTTTTTTTTCACATGCATGAAAAACGCATCAAAACTGGTTCCACCCGTGCGGAAAAAACTGAACCACTGAACGCAATTGTAGACAAAACTAACTGAGCTTGCGAAATGGTAAGTTTCGCTGAACGCATCCTGACACAATGCGTATTGTTTGTGTGAAAGAGACCTATGGATCTACAATATTGAACTTTTCCACAATATTCTGATTTTCTGAGATAATGACTTTTGGGTTTTCATTAGCTGGACCCATAATCATCAACTTTAAAAGAAATAAACACTTGAAATAGATCACTCTGTGTGTGATGAATCTATAGAGCAGTGATGGCGAACCTATGGCACGGGTGCCAGAGGTGGCACTCAGAGCCCTCTCTGTGGGCACCCACACCCTGGAAAAAGTCTATGATGTACCAATATGCCTTAGACTTCTCCTGTCAGTCATCAGCGCAGGGCGCACTATGAACAGCACAGGCAGTGCACTGAATGTAGGCAGGCTATTGTAGATAAATGATAAAGTACATGGAAGATATACTGTATTGGACTATAGTATTCAAGGTAAATTGCTGTGTTGGCACTTTGCGATAAATAAGTGGGTTTATGTTGCAGTTTGGGCACTTGGTCTGTAAAAGGTTCGCCATCACTGCTATAGAGTATAGCAGTTTCACTTTTTGAATTGAACTACTTAAATTTTTTTTCTTTTTTATGATATTCTTATTGAGATTCACTTATATTTGCTCCATAATTTGCAACTTTTTGAGCTTCTCAAAACTTCTCTAAAGTGTGAAGGAAAGGGGCGGAGCCTCTGATGCTCACCAGATTTACTATAACCTACATCAGAAACTGGTCTAAGTTATAGCTAATGTCTGTGCCAGCCCCTGGCCACCATAGATTTGAATTTCTGGCACAAAGAGGGTCACCTTATTAAAAGTCATTAAATTACGTGCATATCAGTCTGGCACACAGATAATCAACACAGGCACGTGAGAACGCTAGTCTTGATAAAACTCTCTGACTGCGTACAAAAAAAGCCACACAAACTGCAGTAAAAACCACGGGTGCAAAAAACAATCCTTTTAGTTTATTGACATTTTTTACAGGTAAAAGGGATGGGAATGCCACAAAATAACACTATACCTATTACTCATAGGGGGATGGATCAGGTGAGTAATGATCTCAGAAAAAAACCTTGATCAACTTTTATGGCATGTCATTATGCCAAGTAGAAGTGGTGGGCAGTGGCTACCATTCTTCTTTAGCTGAAAGCCATTCACAAGAGCCACATAAAAGGTATAAGTGCTATGTATATGTATTTTGTAGAAATAATGGGATCGTAGCAAAATCAGAAAACCTTTTCAGGATGAGTTATCGTCTCAACATTTCATGAGAGGAACATGGAGAGTCCAATAAGATCTTTCTCTCTGCCTGTCTTGTTGGTGTCATGCTCGTACTGGTGGCCCGATCCCCGCTTTTCCCATACTGATGACAGATACTAGTGATCTGCCATTATTTATTATGGTGGGACCCTTGTGACCGGATTGTGTTATCTTCTGCTGGGTCCACACCAGCCAATCACTGGTTGTAGTGGTGAGGACTCAACCAAACTGACACCTTCCCTTGTGCCATTGTGTCACCTGGTTCAACAAAACCTGTTGATTGAGAATGGCACTGTTGATGTAAGAAAGGTAGGGATTTCAATGGTAAATATACAATCTTCTGTTATTATTATGGAATTCACATATTATAGATGGTTTAAAATGTGTCAAAACCCCTTTTATGCACCATAAGCAAAATCTAGAGCAGGGTGATTATTGCACTGGTGACTCCAGTTGTGCACAAGTGATTACCAGTGCCAGGGTGACTGCAGTTGTGCACAAGTGAATGCCAGTGCCAGGGTGACTGCAGTTGTGCACAAATGACTGCCAGTGCCAGGGCAAATGTGATTGACAGCCACTGTTCGATCCAGGTGTTTACAGCTGGAGAAACCTCGGATCCCGGGTATTATTGCCAAAGTGTCTCTGTACATTAAAAAAAAGCGGACAAATATGTATTTTCTTATTAAGATCTCCTCCCTTATCATCCACTCCTGCTGTTGGTTCAAAAATGCATTGAAAGCTTCACCAAAACCTATCTGTGTGTATCCAGGTTTGGCTGTGAATCGTGTGCAATTTAGGATTTGCAACAACACCCTAATGGCCAGGTCTACATGGTGACTGATTGCCAAAGATCACATTGTAGCGTTGCCTGCATCACAGCTAATGAAAGTGAATGGGGGGGAGGTTGCGTTGCATTTTGGATTCCCTGTGACGGTCATGTCACTGTCACAGTAACTTGCTTTCATTAGTGGCAACATAGGCATTCCTACACTGCAGCGGCGTAGCTAGAAATGACGGCCCCACAGCAAATTTTTGAATGCGGCCCCCCTCCCCCAGTAATTTTTTCGCAACCCCTTCCTTTCATGCCGCCCCCATTCCTGTGGCTAGTAAAGATCACTCTCTCAGACCAGACCTGGCAGCTGTTCCATCCGTTTCCTACACTATCTATACTATGTCACTTAGGGCTGCACGATATGGGAATTTTGTGCGATTTCGATTAGGGCCCTACAAATTGCGATAACGGTATGCGATGCAATATTTTAAGGGAATTGTGCTAGAGGTCTATTTGCTTGGATTTTCAAGGCAAAAGCACACACAAATTACTGATAATGCTGAAATGTGGTTATGCTTAACTCAAGAACTGAAATGCACAGTGTTTTTCTAAATAAAACATCTTTTACTAAATTAAATAACATATTTGCATTACTGCAAAAGTACAAAATACAAAACTTGCCATTTTCTTAATAGCACTGCACAGAACAGATAAATAAAATAGAATAAATAAAAGAACATTTGTTCATTAAATAACGACTTGCCTCCAGCCCCTCCTCCCTCCCCGCACTGTAACTGATGTATCGCCGGCCGCGCTGTGCAGCATAGCGGCCGGCGATACAGCCGTGTCAACCACGTAAAAAGTCAACCATCGCTTTATAAGGCGCACTGCCATTTTCCCCCCACTTTTGGGGGGGGGGGGAGTTTGTCTTATAAAGCGAAAAATATGGTAATATAATTGCAGCATTTTTGTGTAATACTGTTGAGGGGGCCCTGACAAAATCTTTTAGTCCTCCTCCTCCTAGATGGGCGCGTGTCGCTATGAGATCCCATTCACGATCGATACATGTGAGTGTGCTGTGATCTTCATGCTGCATGACAACGTGGCAGGTACCCCTAGATGGCCGTTTTATTTAACACCCCTTAGAGATTATTACGGTACAAGGTCACATAAAATATGCCTCCATTACCGCCATCTCTAGGTGGTCTTATCATAAATAAATTAAAAAAAACATAAAATACAATAGTAATTTTTTTTTTTAAATAAAGTTTAAGACAAATTTCACACAAAATAGAAAAGATATATTAATTTCTATAATCACAGTATGGGCTCATGCACACAAATGTATTTTTTTTCCCAGTTTCTGTTTTTTTACAGGTTCGTATCTGGAACCATTTACTTCAATGGGGTTTGAAAAAAAGAAAACAGAAATGACTCCGTGTGAATTCCGTAAAAAAAATAGAACATGTCCTATTCTTGACCATTTGCAGACAAGTACAGGCATTGTTACAATGGATCAAAAAAAAACAGGTGCAACACGGACGTCACCTGTAGGGTTGCACCGGGTATCGAATTATCAATACTTTTGTAACCGGATCGATGCGATACCGGGATTTGCCATTTACCGATACTAGGCTGCGCTATTGCACAGCCTAGTATCAGAGAACATGGCCCGCGCTGCTCTCAGCTCACTCCATGTTCTCCTCAGCAGCACAGTGGGCTGATTGTCACAGATCGCAGCACCCTGTCACAGAGGCCGGATGCCAGGTATGTGATTCTGCCGCCGGCACCTGTCGCCCGTCCCCTCCTTCTCATTGGTGGCAGTGGCAGCTTCGAATCGGAGCCCCAGCAGTGAAATTTTCGGTGCCCTGATCGGTTACCATGGCAGCCAGGACGCTCCTGAAGCCCTGGCTGCCATGGTAAGCTCCCTGCTGCCGTGTGCACAGAGCAGCAGGGACAGTGTAAAGTCCTATTCACTCTGATAGAGCTCTATTAGGGGGAATAGGACAAGGGATGAAAAGATACCAGGTTCTACCCCTAAGGGGGGAAATAGTTATTAAATAAAAAGTAAAAAAAAAGGTAAAAAACCCCACCAAAATATTAAAGTTTAAATTTCCCAATTTTACATATAAAATATATAAGCAATAAATAAATAAACATCTTACATATCGCCACTCCAAAACTATTCAAATGTTAAAAAATATCTCCTATGCGGTGAACGCCTTAACAGAAAAAAAAAAAAGACCGCGTGATTCACCATTTTTTTCTGTCACCTTGTCCCCCCAAAAAATAGTATAGGACTGTTCTATTATGGGCCGGACGTTCCATAAAATGTTTAATGCACGCAGCTTTTTTGGTGTTTTATCGCAATACTTTTTTATGGTATCGAAATCGAATCTAAATGTTTGTATCGTGACAACCCTTCCATTTTTTGGCCGGATCCGTGTTTTGCAGAGCGCAAAATACACACAGTCATGTGCATGAGCCCTAACACAAACAAGAAGGCAAACACGTTATCTAAAGTTGTATTCCACAAAATAAAACGGACACACTAAAGGACAGTATCATCACGTAAAGACTTAAAAGCCAGTTACACTCACATAAATGAAAAATATATATATCAAAAAAATTGTGTTTTGAAGAAAAAAAAAAAAAGCCTGTGCGCTGAACAGGTTAATATGGTGTAATACAGAACTCAGTGCGGATTACAGAACACAAGTCTATAGAAGGTGAGGTACAAACAGGCGCGCTGCAGGAAGACACCCGCTACTACACAGATCGAGCGTACTGCGCAGACTCAGAACAAACACACAGGAGCTGCGGCTCCACCAATCAGCACCGCGTTATGCTTCCAGTCATGTGACCGGTCAGGCGGCCGTGACGTCAGCAGAGGGCATTCAGCTGCTTCTGCAGTGATGAGGAAGGTGAGGTGCAGTCCGTGTGCTGACATGTATTGTGTGTGGGCACCTGTCTGAGCTCCCGGCATGCACTGCTAGTCCCCTGTATAATGGCATGTCAGTGTATTACATATACTACTGTCTACAGCAATGACTAAGTTACCAGCCTGATACTTATTGCTAGCCTGTGGCATGCTAGTTGCACTTGTCCACCACATGCCTGTTGTATACGTGTGCCCAAAGCTGGCACTACCCTTCAGTTGTCTTGCCTACAGTTTTCTTCTCTTGTTACAGGTGCTGCAGAGTGAGATTATAATGGAGCCTGGCTTTTATAAACTTGGAGCATTACATTTGCGCCATTTTTCTAATACGTGATGGCGGTAGGTTTCTACTTAAAGAGGACCTTTCACATTTTTTTTCCAGTTAAACGAAGTTTACTTGCGGGGTAGGCGGCACTGATGCTGCTAGAACTGTGCCCCGTTCTGTTTTTGCACCATGTATGCTAATAGATGGCATCGGTACAGGGAGGAGGAGATGCCAACACTTCTCAGTCGGCGTCTCCTTCTCCCTGGCTCTGGTGCGGTCCAATCGCTGCGGACCACTTTGCAGCCAGGGAGAAAAAAACTGCTCACCTTCTCCCTGGCGGTGACGCTCTCTGCTGCGATTGGACCGTGCTACAGCCTGGGAGACGCCCACTGAGAAACCGTGGCGTCTTCTCCTCCCTGTACTGATGCTATTATCGGGGGGCAGCCGCGGGGTGTTTGGAAAAAAGTTATAGTAGCATCAGCGGAGCGAATACCGGTACTTCGTTTAAAGGGGTTATCCTTTCTCTCAAAACCCCCCCAGAGGTAATATACTTGCCCGGCGCCGTTCCTGGTTCCTACCGCAGCTTCTCCTTGTACATGGATGAAAACAACTGGTGTCGGGGCGGGGGGGGGGCAGCGAATGGCAGACAGGAACGAGCCTCCCTAGCATCGAGTTTGACGTTAGGGAGGCTCTTCCCCCGCCCGCCATTGGCTGCTCCCCCCACACCGGATGTTTTCATCCGTGTACAGGGAAAAGTTGCGGTGCGGGAACCAGGAATAGCGTCGGGAGCTGGGTAAGTATATTACCTGTGAGGGGCCCGGCACATGGGGGGGGTCTAGAAATTAGATAACCCCTTTAACAAAAAAAACAGTGGAAGGTCCTCTTTAAAGGGGTTGGACGACCAGAGGAGAAAAGTGTTTGAGGTTATTCACTTTCTCCTCCAATCTCTGAAATGACATAGACTGATATGTAATGGCATAAGAGACTTTAAACACACCATGGCTTCCATAGCTTCTCACGATGGCAGCTGCTTCCTCTACTGCGCAGGCTTTGAAAGTGCTCAGTGCAGATACAAGACAGACACTCTCAGCAGCTGCCGCCATTTTGGGAGGTGATTTGTTTACTTAGGGTACCCATGGGCATCAGAGGGTGGAGTGGGCTTTACCATATGGGCTAGGGCAGGCATGTCCAAACTTCGGCCCTCCAGCTGTTGCAAAACTACAACTCCCAGCATGCCATAATAGCTGTAAGCTATCCAGGCATGCTGGGAGTTGTAGTTTTGCAACAGCTGGAAGGCCGCAGTTTGGACATGCCTGGGCTAGGGTAAGCCGTGAAGCGATTTAGCGTTTCCTATGCCATCCTATATAGCGGCCGTGACAACATGGCAGAACAGATGAGGCTTACTTCACACGAGCGATATGGATTGTGTCAGGATCTGTTCAGGGAAAGTGATGGTTTTGCACACAAGTTGAATCCATTTTGTCTGCAATTATGCTCAGTGTGCGCGTTTTTTCCATCCAAATTGTATCCGAATTATGTGCCTTTTTTTACTCAGTCATGTGGTGCGGCCGGACCCCTAAAATGTCACTGATAGGGCTTCTATCTCCTTGTTAGGCCTCTTTCACACAAACGATGTGGATTGTGTCAGGATGCGTTCAGTGAAACTCGCACCGCCAGTTCAGTCAGTTTTGTCTGGGATTGCATTCAGTTTTTTAAAAAAAAATCTGCGCGGATGCAATGTGTTTTTTACTGAAGCCCATTCACTTCTATGGGGTCAGGGCTGCGTTAAAAATGCAGAATATAGAACATGCTGCGATTCTCACGCATTGCAGAACCAGGGTGGATTTGATTTAACCCTAAGTTCACACCTGAGCGTTTTACCGCGCGTTCCTACGCGCTGTAAAACGCTCAACAAGGAGAAACCAATGCTTCCCTATGGGAATGGTTCTCACCTGGGCGTTTTACAGCGCGTACGATCGCGCTGTAAAACGCCCGACGCTCAAACAAGTTCTTGAGCTTTTTTTTGGGCGTTTGTCGCGCGTTCCTGTACATAGACTTTTGGGAACGCGCGACAATGGGCGTTCGCTTGTCACTGTATGCGCGATTGTAAACGCCCGTACAATCGCGCATACAGAGCGCTCGTTTCAGACCGCTCAGGTCTGAACCCAGGGTAAATCAAACTGATTTAAGTCACGATTTAAGTCACTAGTCAGTAAGGCTTGATTTAAATCATAGTTTTCTACATAAAGACTAATTCTTGCTAGTATAACTTATAATATGCAAGTAGATGAAGACTATTAGAATAACAACTTTCATATTAGGTTGATTCTGCATTCATAGGTTTGTAGAAGTTAGGGCTGTTTCACATGAGCGGATGCCGTGCGTGGCATCCGCTCCGTGAAAGAGTGCCAAAACCCGATGCAGACTGCAGAGGCACGGAGCATTAACATGACTGATAATGCTCCGTGCCTCTCTGTGACCTCTTTACTACGAGCATCCGCTCGTGTGAAACAGCCCTTAGGATTAAGGTCTTTTTCTCAACTCTGTTCATGTTATAACATTTTTGCTGTGAAGAAGAGGCATGTGATCTCTGCTGAGTCAAATTCAGTTTTGAGAACTGCAAAAGTAAACCAAGCTTGTGTGATAATATCTTGTAGGCAGAGAAACTGACCAATAATCTTACAAAAACCTCTGGAAGAGCCTGACATTGTGAATGGATTAATGGAATTTATTTACCAAAAAATTAAACATATACAGCCTCATTCTACATAACTAAAAAACGAATCTTTATTTCATGATGGAATAACCTTTGGATGGTAATATATTTTCCTCAAAAAGCATTTTATATAAAAAAAATCATTGATTTTTATCCACCCTGCGCAGAATTGATGCGTGAAAAAACGCTCATGTGCACAGACCCATTGAAATGAATGGGTCAGAATTCAGTGTAGGTGCTATGCGTTCATGTTACGCATTGCACTCGCGCGGAAAACTCGCTCATGTGAAAGGGGCCTTATAGAGATCAGTGGGGGAATCAGCACTCAGACCTCACCAATCTCATACCTTTCATATGTTTCTTTTACATATGAAAAAAAATGTCAACGTTCAGTGATGCTGTAAGACTAAAGTTACATGTGTGGTGCTTTTTCTGTATCGGATCCGGATTATGATGGACGCCAATCGCATCTGACAGACCCCATTGACGATAATGGGGTCCAATTAGTTTTCGTTTCTGCTGGACAAAATATTGCTGCATGCTATAGTATGGTGCTCTGCTTTTCTGCCAGAATCTGCAATGGATGCTCTTACTGGAACCTCCGCCACAGATGTGAAACTTGCCTAACCCTTTAGCACATTGTGTGGGGACACAATTACTTCTCAGTGAATTGGTACATTTCCAGGAGGACTAAGAGGAACTTTACAATCCAGACTTTTAAGAAAACATTCTCCAAAAGTTGTTTAATGGGTTATACACTCACCTAAAGAATTATTAGGAACACCATACTAATAAGGTGTTGGACCCCCTTTTGCCTTCAGAACTGCCTTAATTCTGCGTGGCATTGATTCAACAAGGTGCTGATAGCATTCTTTAGAAATGTTGGCCCATATTGATAGGATAGCATCTTGCAGGTGATGGAGATTTGAGGGATGCACATCCAGGGCACGAAGCTCCCGTTCCACCACATCCCAAAGATGCTCTATTGGGTTGAGATCTGGTGACTGTGGGGGCCATTTTAGTACAGTGAACTCATTGTCATGTTCAAGAAACCAATTTGAAATGATTTGAGCTTTGTGACATGGTGCATTTTCCTGCTGGAAGTAGCCATCAGAGGATGGGTACATGGTGGTCATGAAGGGATGGACATGGTCAGAAACAATGCTCAGGTAGCCCGTGGCATTTAAATGATGGCCAATTGGCACTAAGGGGCCTAAAGTGTGCCCAGAAAACATCCTCCACACCATTACACCACCACCACCAGCCTGCACAGTGGTAACAAGGCATGATGGATACATGTTCTCATTCTGTTTACGCCAAATTCGGACTCTACCATTTCAATGACTCAACAGAAATTGAGACTCATCAGACCAGGCAACATTTTTCCAGTCTTCAACAGTCCAATTTTGGTGAGCTTGTGCAAATTGTAGCCTCTTTTTCCTATTTGTAGTGGAGATGAGTGGTACCCGGTGGGGTCTTCTGCTGTTGTAGCCCATCCGCCTCAAGGTTGTGCGCAGTGGCGTTGCTAGGGCTGGTGTCACCCGGTGCGGTAGAAAATGGTGTCACCCCCCCTGGGACGAGTCACGTAGGGGACGTCCATCAAGCTCCGCCCTGCCGCCGCCGCGCCGCTGACATCCCTTTACTGAGCCTGCCGACCGACCCAAGCGGTAACCCACACTGCCCCACATAAAAAATATGCCCCCCACACTGCCCCACATTAAGTAATATGCCCCCCCACACTGCCCCACATTAAAGGGGTTCTGAACTTTGTTTTAACTGATGATCTACCCTCTGGATAGATCATCAGCATCTGATCAGCAGGGGTCCGACACGCGGGATCCCCGCCAATCAGCTGTTTGAGAAGGCAGCGGCGCTCCAGCAGCGCCGCGGCCTTCTCACTGTTTACCGCTGGCCCAGTGACGTCACGACTAGTATCAACTAGCGTGGGAGGGGCTAAGCTCTGTTTACTTGAATGGAGCTTAGACGCGCCCAGGCCATTTGATACTAGTCGTGACGTCACTGAGCCAGCGGCGCTGCTGCCTTCTCAAACTGCTGATCGGCGGGGGTCCCGGGTGTCGGACCCCCGCTGATCAGATGCTAAACAAAGTGCAAAACCCCTTTAAGTAATATGCCCCCCCACACTGCCCTCAATTATGTACTTTGCCCCCCACTAAGTAATTTTTCCCCACACTGCCCTCCATTATGTCGTTTGCGGCATTTCCAGGAAATGCACTTTAATGCTCCATGAGTCATGGAGCATTAAAGTGCATTTCCACCTTCTGTTCAAGCTTTACCCTGGCTGGACCTGGAGGCCCCAACCCCCTGCCCCCCCTAAATATAATAAATACTATAATGGGGTATTAAATTAAATCTAAATATAAAGTCAATATGCGCTCTCTGCGCTACCTACCACACCTCCTCCTCCCTCAGGCGCAGCAGTGGCAGGTCTGGCTGGCTGTGTGAGTGACTCGCCACCCAATCCATTAGCTCCAGACTCGAGTCCTGGGCCTGCAGGCTGCTCCTGCAGTGCAGCCGCGGCGGCGCTACTCACCAGGTAGTCACACCCCCTTCTCCACGTGACGGCCGGACCGACATCCTTGCTACTGAGTAAGGAGTAGTGATGGGAAGTTCGGATCTTTTAGGTGAATCGGTTCATTTGAATCAGCTCATTCAAATGAACCGATTCATGAATTGGATCTTCGGTTCACTTGCCGAGTCACTGACTGCTGAGTTGACTCGCAAGTGAACCGCAGACTCTAGGTGCCGGTGCGCATGCGCAGATGCTATACAGTCGATTCACTTGCTGCTGACTCAGTGCAGTCGGCTCTTCAGCTCTCTAATTAGTAATGAGTCAGGATCAGGAAGAGTGATTGATTATAGTGATAGTGAAGGGAAGCTGAGGCTGACGCTGGACAGGAGGACTCAGGACAGGAGTCAGAAGCTGTCACTGTGGTGTGCAATGTGCATGGTTACCCACAGTGACAACAGTCTGACACTGACAGTAGTACAATGAACCAAGTGAAGTGAAATGTGAATGCACAGGGAAAGCTATGTGCTGAATTGATAACAGTATTACAGTAACACAGTCACTGGCTGATAATAAAATAGTCCCCACAGTCATCACTCAGGAAAATAACTAGTGTGCAATTTGTGCACGATTTTCTAATAAACCTGAAGAGAGATTGTCACCCTGTCGGATCCGTCCTGCCACCGCTCCGTCCCCGGATCCCATTGACTATAATGGGGACGGGGTGGAGCTCCAGCACGGCAGTTTGCGGTGAGAGGCCGCCGGACTAAAAAGTTGGACATGCAGGACTTTTAGTCCGGCAGCCTTTCGCCATGCACTGCTGTGCTGCGCCGGAGCTCCACCCCATCCCCATTATAGTCAATGGGGACGGAACGGTGGTCTGGCGAAATAACGGCAGGACAGATCTGACAGGGTGAACAGCCTGTCGGATCCGTCATGCCGCTAGTGTGAAAGTAGCCTTACAATCTCATGGCTTCTGAGCAACAGATCCCGTGGTCTTCACAGTCATCTGCTGCCCAGAAACAATGATTCTGTAGGGGGACGAGCAGTAGCCATCCCTCATCCTCATGCACATGGCTCACAGGCTCAATATAGAGTAAGATCAAGATATAACACACTCCGTCTCCCACATGAACGGTGACATCTCTTTTGACAGCCAATTTGATCCTAAAGGGTTAATTCAACCTGGAATCTAAACTCTATGTCATCTGTCACTTCTCTTAGGCTACTTTCACACTAGCGTTTGATCGGATCCGTTATGAACGGATCCGATCATATTAATGCAGACGGTGGCTCCGTTCAGAACGGATCCGTCTGCATTATATTGGCAAAAAAAAGCTAAGTGTGAAATTAGCCTGAGCGGATCCGTCCAGACTTTTACATTGAAAGTCAATGGGGGACGGATCCGCTTGAAGATTGAGCCATATTGTGGCATCTTCAAGCGGATCCGTCCCCATTGACTTACATTGTAAGTCTGGACGGAGCCGCACGCCTCTGCACAGCCAGGCGGACACCCGAACGCTGCAAGCAGTGTTCAGGTGTCCGCCTGCTGAGCGGAGCGGAGGCTGAACGCCGCCAGACTGATGCATTCTGAGCGGATCCGCGTCCATTCAGACTGCATCAGGGCTGGACGGAAGCGTTCGGGTCTGCTTGTGAGCCCCTTCAAACGGAGCTCACGAGCGGACAGCCGAACGCTAGTGTGAAACTAGCCTTATCTCTCTGCTCCTATCCCTGACCCTGGGTTCAGACCTGAGCGTTCTGAAACGAGCGCTCTGTATGCACGATTGTACGGGCGTTTACAATCGCGCATACAGAGACAAGCGAACACACATTGTCGCGCGTTCCCGAATATCTCTATGTACGGGAACGCGCGACAAAATGCCCCAAAAAAGCTCAAGAACTTGTTTGATCGTCGGGCGTTTTACAGCGCGATCGTACGTGCTGTAAAACGCCCAGGTGAGAACCATTCCCATAGGGAATCATTGGTTTCTCCTTGTTGAGCGTTTTACAGCGCGTAGGAACGCGCTGTAAAACGCTCAGGTGTGAACTTAGGGTTAATCTTATCACTGCTTCAACAAAAGCAGCCAGACAGCCTCAGCCTCAGTGTGATGTAACCTGTTCTCACAGCCTGACTCACGGCTCTTTTAACTCAAAGAATCGAATGAGTCACAAACTAAGTCGGATCTTTAGATTCTTTTAAGGCTACTTTCACACTAGCGTTCGGGCGGATCCGTCTGCATTATATTAGCAAAAAAAAGCTAAGTGTGAAAATAGCCTCGGACGGATCCGTCTGCATTATATTAGCAAAAAAAAGCTAAGTGTGAAAATAGCCTCGGACGGATCCGTCTGCATTATATTAGCAAAAAAAAGCTAAGTGTGAAAATAGCCTCGGACGGATCCGTCCAGACTTTCAATGTAAAGTCAATGGGGGACGGATCCGCTTGAAGATTGAGCCACATTGTGGCATCTTCAAACGGATCCGTCCCCATTGACTTACATTGTAAGTCTGGACGGATCCGCACGCCTCCGCACTGCCAGGCGGACACCCGAACGCTGCAAGCAGCGTTCAGCTGTCCGCCTGTCCGTGCGGAGGCGAGCGGAGGCTGAACGCCGCCAGACTGATGCAGTCTGAGCGGATCCGCTCCATTCAGACTGCATCAGGGCTGGACGGCTGCGTTCGGGTCCGCTCGTGAGCCCCTTCAAACGGAGCTCACGAGCGGACCGACGAACGCTAGTGTGAAAGCAGCCTGACTTGTGACTCATTCGATTCCTTTCTATTCTTAGACTCCCTGCACTTACTTGTGTGACTCAGACGACTCGATTCAGAGAGCTGCTGGTGTGCTGTGCTTGCCTTGCCCCCTCAGCTCTGGTCGGTGATTGGTTGGTGGGCGGGGAGGGGTGGGGCTGGCAGAAGCCAGCTTCCACTCTAAGCTCATATTACACTCCTCCCCGTCCCTCCCTCAGGCTCCCTGCTGCCAGCGTCTCTGCATTTTCTGTGTGACTGAGCTGAGCCGTTTCAAAACGGCTCGGATCAGTCAAGGAGAACTCCGGCGGCCGGCGGGTGACACCCCATCAGACTGGTGTCACCCGGTGCGGCCCGCACCCCCCGCACCCCCCTCGCAACGCCACTGGTTGTGCGTGTTGTGGCTTCACAAATGCTTTGCTGCATACCTCGGTTGTAACGAGTGGTTATTTCAGTCAACGTTGCTCTTCTATCAGCTTGAATCAGTCGGCCCATTCTCTGACCTCTAGCATCAACAAGGCATCTTGGCCCACAGGACTGCCGCATACTGGATGTTTTTCCCTTTTCACACCATTCTTTGTAAACCCTAGAAATGGTTGTGCGTGAAAATCCCAGTAACTGAGCAGATTGTGAAATACTCAGACCGGCCCGTCTGGCACCAACAACCATGCCACGCTCAAAATTGCTTAAATCACCTTTCTTTCCCATTCTGACATTCAGTTTGGAGTTCAGGAGATTGTCTTGACCAGGACCACAACCCTACATGCATTGAAGCAACTGCCATGGGATTGGTTGACTAGATAATCGCATTAATGAGAAATAGAACAGGTGTTCCTAATAATTCTTTAGGTGAGTGTATATGGGTTAAAACAGACATGAGAGCAGAGAGGCCCTCTATAACTATTCCTGTCGAGCAGGACATCCTTATTGTACAAGATTCGCCGAGCGCTCACCTCCTGATAATTAATCAGCTCCCTGTTTATTTACTGCAGTAAGATGGCAGGTGTTGGGATGTATTAATCATAGCCCGGCACAAACAAGGCCGCCCTCACCTCCATAATTAATAGAGCACGGGCTTCGCTTTGTGTGCTAATAAAGAGAAGTGGAGACACTTAGCGACTTTCATGTCTTCACAAAGCCAGTTAATGAGCAGCAAAGGCGTCTTTCTGTTATTTCCTGCGCAGGAAGTGCACTCTTCTGCAGCCGCTGAAATAGAACTCCCTGATAATATTATAGTTATGTAGATACTACAGTTGAAAAAAACGACACAAGACCATCATGTTCAACCAAGGAATGGGTGGGGGTGTGAATTTTAGGAAAGGGGAGTGACACCCAGACTTCTATCCATTTTCATAAGCAGTAGTGTTCTTTAATTTTAGGCTGTTTAGGAGCAGGGCAGCCTGCCGGATCCTCTACTCCACCGCTGGATCACCATTGATAAGTTTCTCGCGGTGATCTAGCCAACTTCCGGCATAAATGTCGGCCAGACAAAAACTGTTGCGGGCTGCGGTTTCTGTCTGGCCTAAACCGGACATTTATGCTGGAAATCGGCCAAACCACTGCTAGAGCTCATTGCAATCAATGGGGATCCGGTGACAAAGTAGAGAAATCGGCATGCTGGTCTGTGCCGGAACAGCCTGCCAGGTCTCCAAACGGAAATGTAAACGAGGTCTAAATCTTTTTTTTTTTAAACTGTGCATTGAAGTGAATGGGGCCAAGTGTGATACCAAGTACAGCCGCTATACAATGTATGGTGCTGTGCTTGGTAAGCTGCGAGAAGGCCGCAGTGCTCACAGGAGTGCCGGTGCCTTCTCAAACAGCTGATCATCAGGGGTCCCGGATGTTGGACCCCCACCATTCAGTTACTGATGATCTCTTCTGAAAATAGGTCATCAGTATCAAAATCTCTGAAAACCCCTTTAATCATGTTCCCCCTTAGACCTCTCTTCTCAAGACTAAATAAATGTAATTATTTTAGTATTTCCTTATAACTAAGACCCTCCATGCCCCTAATCAGTTTAGTCGCTCTCCTTTGTACCTTTTTCCAGCTCCAGGGCATCCTTTCTATGTACTGGTGCCCAGAGGTGAGCTGTATATTCCAGATGAGGCTGCACCAAAGCTTTGTAAAGCGATAATATTACATCCCTGCCTTGCAAGTTCATTCCTCATTCAATACAAGACCGTATCCTGTTAGCCTTGAAAGCAGCTGATTGACATTGTATACTGCCATTTAGTCTATGATCTACAAGGACACCCAAATCCTTCTCTACAAGTGACTCTCCCAGTTCTACTCCCCCTTGGCGGGGTCTGCAACCTCTGGCACTCCAGCTGTTGTGAAACTACAACTCCAAAGCATGCTTTATTAACTTCTATGAGTAGCTAAGCAAGAATGCGTGCTGGGAGTTGTAGTTCCACCACAGCTGGAATACTGAAGGTTGCCCATTCCTGCCCTAGGACATATGATGCACGAAGATTATTAGTACCCAGATGTATAACTTTACATTTATTCACACTGAACTCCCCAAAGTCAGCTGCTAGTTCATGGACATCTTCCATAGACTACACGGAACTACATAGCTTGGTGTCATCTGCAAAAATATTACTCCCATCCTCGATATCATTAATAAATATGTAAGTATTAGGGAACCATTCAGAATAGCAATAATTGACCACAACTCTCTGGACACAGTACCTCTGCCAGTTTTTATTCCAAGTATACTTTCCAAGCCTATAGACCTTACTTTACCTATTAAGCGTCTATGAGGGACAGTATCAAAAGCCTTTGTAAAATCCAGAAACACTACATCCACAGCCGCCCCTCTGTCCAGGCTACTACTCGCCTCCTCATAAAAATAAATCGGGTTAGTCTGACAACTTCTGTCCTTGGTAAACCCCTGCTGGTTATTGCTTATGATATTATTAGCATTCACATACTCCTGTATACAGTCTCTCGAACATTTTTCCCACAGCAGATATCGGTTAGGAGTGGGGCTGAAACGATTACTTGATTGAATAGAGTAATTCGACACAAAAAAATCCTTGATGCAATTTTTTTGCATCGAGGATTCGTTTGTCATGTGACCATGGAGCGGGAGTGAAGCGCTTGCTATTACTCACCGCTCCGTGGTCACCCACCGGCCCGTACCGCACTGCACTGTATCCTGACACATCGTCAGGTCATAGTGCACGTAAGCGCGCACTATGACCCAACGCTGTCTGACGTCAGGATGACAGTGCAGCGTGCGGAGAAGAAGATATAGGAGCGGCGCCCCTACAGGAGAGGTAAGTATTTTATTTCACTGGCGTTGGGGACATCGCTAGGAGAAGCAGCTGGTGGCACTAGGGGGGGCAAGCTTGTGGCACTGGGGGGGCAAGCGGTAAGTATTTTATTTCACAGGCGTTGGGGACATGGCTAGGAGGGGCAGCTGGTGGCACTGGGGGGCAAGCTGGTGGGACTGGGGGGGCAAGAGGTAAGTATTTTATTTCACTGGCGTTGGGGACATGGCTAGGGGGGGGCAAGCTGATGGCACTGGGGGGCAAGCTGATGGCACTGGGGGGCAAGCTGATGGCACTGGGGGGCAAGCTGATAGCACTGGGGGGCAAGCTGATAGCACTGGGGGGGCAGCTGATGACATGGGGGGGGGCAGCTGAGTTGTTTTTAGAAAGAAAAACGTTCTTTTAATTCGCTTTTTGTTATTAGAGTACTCGATTAATCAATAGAATACTTGATTCCAAAAATAGTTGATAGCTGCAGCCCTAGTGAGGAGGACTATTTCTTTATATGGAGTGATTCATGAAGCCGCTCTGGGCAGGCGGTGGTCTCCATTGAAAAGAGTAGATCCGTCAGATGACTCCAAACCTTTACTGTAAGCTCACAAGAGCTTACAATCTGTGGGGATGGGGTAATTATCATTATTTTCTGCCTGGAGATCAAATATTAATTATTTATAATATTTTATATTAAGAATCAAATTATCAGTTGTTTTTTGTCTCTCACGTGGCTATTGAGATTTTGGTCTTGTCCAGGTTTATGGCCATTCTTTTTTGAATTTTAGGATGATTTACGAAGTGACAGAAGGTCAGTCAGAAGGTCTGATATCATATATGGGAATACTGAGATTTATCATACCTAATGGCAGAAAGAGCAGAGCAGTTCCTCAGCCAGCACGTTCTGTCCCTGGCACTGGTTCTGATTAATCTTCTGCACTGTGAGTAAGGTAATTATAAAAAGTGTGTCCATAATAAATCATTTCAATAGAGTTAGCTCTTGTGGATAGAGGAAAAGTTTTTTAATGGGACAACCTCTCTAAGGTAGCACTTTCATAAATTGAGGGGGGGGGGGGGTCATTATCTGCAGTTCTTGGGCTTGACTCAAATAATAGTAGTGACAATCCACAATCTTTTGGATTGGAATGTCGATATCAATCCAGTGTTTTTGGAGACACCAGTAAATGTTTGGAGCCATCAGTTATCTGTCTATCTGTCTTTAGTCTGTTCTGTCAGCTAAAGGACCATCTCCATATACTATATTAGGAAAGTTTGAGTTAATATGGAAGGGGTGACCTCTCTTCGGGTCCCTCCTCTTCTGGTCAGAGTTTAGATTGGTTTTAAAGAGCATCTCTTGCTCTGAAGGACCTGCTCTGTCCTACATTACACAGACAGACTATTTAGGTGAATGGGCACTATGTAATGCTTAATTTCTCCAGTGGTGGCGCTGCAGAGAAATTGAACCCTCATTTCCAGTTGGCCCCACAGATTACAGCTGTGATCATCTTAAGGCATCATGCACGCGACCATCTCTGTTTTGCACTCCGCAAGGCATGGATACTGGCCGTGTGCGGCTGCACTTTCCCGTTCTGCATGTCCCTAACTATTGTTGCTTATTCTTGCTTATCTTTTTTGCAGAGCCGCGGAACGGACGTACGGATGTTTGCTGTCCGCATCTTTTGCACCCCATAGAAATTAATGGGTCCGCATCCGATCCTCCAAAAAATGCGGATCGGATATGGACAAAAATACTTTCGTGTGCATGAGGACTGATGTTAAAGGGGTTATCCCATGATTAATGTAAAAAATGAAAATCAGACATCATATAGTACATGACAGCCTCTTTCTAACAAAGCCCAGCTCTGTACATCACACGGATCCAGAGATGCAGATAAGTGGGCGTGTCCGTGCTCTCCCTATCACAGCTCAGGAGGCGTGTCTGTGCTCTCCCTATCACAGCTCAGGAGGCGTGTCTGTGCTCTCCCTATCACAGCTCAGGAGGCGTGTCTGTGCTCTCCCTATCACAGCTCAGGAGGCGTGTCCGTGCTCTCCCTATCACAGCTCAGGAGGCGTGTCTGTGCTCTCCCTATCACAGCTCAGGAGGCGTGTCTGTGCTCTCCCTATCACAGCTCAGGAGGCGTGTCTGTGCTCTCCCTATCACAGCTCAGGAGGCGTGTCTGTGCTCTCCCTATCACAGCTCAGGAGGCGTGTCTGTGCTCTCCCTATCACAGCTCAGGAGGCGTGTCTGTGCTCTCCCTATCACAGCTCAGGAGGCGTGTCTGTGCTCTCCCTATCACAGCTCAGGAGGCGTGTCTGTGCTCTCCCTATCACAGCTCAGGAGGCGTGTCTGTGCTCTCCCTATCACAGCTCAGGAGGCGTGTCTGTGCTCTCCCTATCACAGCTCAGGAGGCGTGTCTGTGCTCTCCCTATCACAGCTCAGGAGGCGTGTCTGTGCTCTCCCTATCACAGCTCAGGAGGCGTGTCTGTGCTCTCCCTATCACAGCTCAGGAGGCGTGTCTGTGCTCTCCCTATCACAGCTCAGGAGGCGTGTCTGTGCTCTCCCTATCACAGCTCAGGAGGCGTGTCTGTGCTCTCCCTATCACAGCTCAGGAGGCGTGTCTGTGCTCTCCCTATCACAGCTCAGGAGGCGTGTCTGTGCTCTCCCTATCACAGCTCAGGAGGCGTGTCTGTGCTCTCCCTATCACAGCTCAGGAGGCGTGTCTGTGCTCTCCCTATCACAGCTCAGGAGGCGTGTCTGTGCTCTCCCTATCACAGCTCAGGAGGCGTGTCTGTGCTCTCCCTATCACAGCTCAGGAGGCGTGTCTGTGCTCTCCCTATCACAGCTCAGGAGGCGTGTCTGTGCTCTCCCTATCACAGCTCAGGAGGCTTGTCTGTGCTCTCCCTATCACAGCTCAGGAGGCTTGTCTGTGCTCTCCCTATCACAGCTCAGGAGGCGTGTCTGTGCTCTCCCTATCACAGCTCAGGAGGCTTGTCTGTGCTCTCCCTATCACAGCTCAGGAGGCTTGTCTGTGCTCTCCCTATCACAGCTCAGGAGGCTTGTCTGTGCTCTCCCTATCACAGCTCAGGAGGCTTGTCTGTGCTCTCCCTATCACAGCTCAGGAGGCTTGTCTGTGCTCTCCCTATCACAGCTCAGGAGGCTTGTCTGTGCTCTCCCTATCACAGCTCAGGAGGCTTGTCTGTGCTCTCCCTATCACAGCTCAGGAGGCGTGTCCGTGCTCTTCCTATCACAGCTCAGGAGGCAGTTGAAGGATGAAATGGAGCACGTGTGGCCATCTCAGTGAGCAGGACAAATAAATAAGAAAAAGAACAAACAGCAGGTGGCGCTATACAGATACATTTTATAGAATAACTTAGTGGCTATACAAATTTTTTTATTACATGCTGTTACAAAAGTATTCATATCCAGGTGCTGGTTTGAAAACTGTAGAATATTTTTCATAGTACAACCCCTTTAACCACTTCAACCCCGCTAGCTGAAACCCCCTTCATGACCAGAGCACTTTTTACACTTCGGCACTACGCTACTTTAACCGTTTATCGCTCGGTCATGCAACTTACCACCCAAATGAATTTTACCTTCTTTTCTTCTCACTAATAGAGCTTTCATTTGGTGGTATTTCATTGCTGCTGGCATTTTTACTTTTTTTGTTATTAATCAAAATGTAACGATTTTTTTGCAAAAAAATGACATTTTTCACTTTCAGCTGTAAAATTTTGCAAAAAAAAACGACATCCATATATAAATTTTTCACCAAGTTTATTGTTCTACATGTCTTTGATAAAAAAAAATGGTTTGGGTAAAAGTTATAGCGTTTACACACTATGGTACAAAAATGTGAATTTCCGCTTTTTGAAACAGCTCTGACTTTCTGAGCACCTGTCATGTTTCCTGAGGTTCTACAATGCCCAAACAGTAGAAAAACCCCACAAATGACCCCATTTCGGAAAGTAGACACCCTAAGGTATTCGCTGATGGGCATAGTGAGTTCATAGAACTTTTTATTTTTTGTCACAAGTTAGCGGAAAATGATTATTTTTATTTTATTTTATTTTTTTCTTACAAAGTCTCATATTCCACTAACTTGCGACAAAAAATAAAAAATTCTAGGAACTCACCATGCCCCTCACAGAATACCTTGGGGTGTCTTCTTTCCAAAATGGGGTCACTTGTGGCGTAGTTATACTGCCCTGGCAATTTAGGGGCCCATATATGTGAGAAGTACTTTGCAATCAAAATCTGTAAAAAATGACCGGTGAAATCCGAAAGGTGCACTTTGGAATATGTGCCCCTTTGCCCACCTTGGCAGCAAAAAAGTGTCACACATCTGGTATTGCCGTACTCAGCAGAAGTTGGGCAATGTGATTTGGGGTGTCATTTTACATATAACCATGCTGGGTGAGAGAAATATCTTGGCAAAAGACAACTTTTCCAATTTTTTTATACAAAGTTGGCATTTGACCAATATATTTTTCTCACCCAGCATGGGTATATGTAAAATGACACCCCAAAACACATTCCCCAACTTCTCCTGAGTACGGCGATACCACATGTGTGACACTTTTTTGCTGCCAAGGTGGGCAAAGGGGCACATATTCCAAAGTGCACCTTTCGGATTTCGCAGGCCATTTTTTACACATTTTGATTGCAAAGTACTTCTCACACATTTGGGCCCCTAAATTGCCAGGGCAGTATAACTACGCCACAAGTGACCCCATTTTGGAAAGAAGACACCCCAAGGTATTCCATGAGGGGCATGGCGAGTTCCTAGAATTTTATTTATTTTTTGTCACAAGTTAGCAGAAAATGATGATTTTTTTTTCTTTCTCTTTTTTCCTTACAAAGTCTCATATTCCACTAACTTGCGACAAAAAATAAAAAATTCTAGGAACTCGCCATGCCCCTCACGGAATACCTTGGGGTGTCTTCTTTCCAAAATGGGGTCACTTGTGGGGTAGTTATACTGCCCTGGCAATTTAGGGGCCCATATGTGTGAGAAGTACTTTGCAATCAAAATGTGTAAAAAATGGCCTGCGAAATCCAAAAGGTGCACTTTGGAATATGTGCCCCTTTGCCCACCTAGGCAGCAAAAAAGTGTCACACATCTGGTATCGCCGTACTTAGGAGAAGTTGGGGAATGTGTTTTGGGGTGTCATTTTACATATACCCATGCTGGGTGAGAGAAATATCCTGGCAAAAGACAACTTTTCCAATTTTGTTATACAAAGTTGGCATTTGACCAAGATATTTATCTCACCCAGCATAGGTATATGTAAAATGACACCCCAAAACACATTCCCCAACTACTCCTGAGTACGGCGATACCAGATGTGTGACACTTTTTTGCAGCCTAGGGGCGCAAAGCAGCCCAAATTCCTTTTAGGAGGGCATTTTTAGACATTTGGATCCCAGACTTCTTCTCACGCTTTAGGGCCCCTAAAAAGCCAGGGCAGTATAAATACCCCACATGTGACCCCACTTTGGAAAGAAGACACCCCAAGGTATCCAATGAGGGGCCTGGCAAGTTCATAGAAATATTTTTTTTTCGCATAAGTTAGCGGAAATTGATTTTTTATTTTTTTTTGTTTTCTCACAAAGTCTCACTTTCTGCTAACTTGGGACAAAAATTTAAATCTTTCATGGACTCAATATGCCCCTCAGCGAATACCTTGGGGTGTCTTCTTTCCGAAATGGGGTCAGTTGTGGGGTGTTTGTACTGCCCTGGCATTTGAGGGTCTCCGCAATCATTACATGTATGGCCAGCATTAGGAGTTTCTGCTATTCTCGTTATATTGAGCATACAGGTAATGAGATTTTTTTTTCCGTTTAGCCTCTGGGCTGAAAGAAAAAAATGAACGGCACAGATTTCTTCATTCGCATCGATCAATGTGGATGAAAAAATCTCTGCCAAAAAAAAAAAGGAGGGGAAAGGCGTCTGCCAGGACATAGGAGCTCCGCCCTGCATCCATACCCACTTAGCTCGTATGCCCTGGCAAACCAGATTTCTCCATTCGCATCAATCGATGTGGATGAATAAATCATTGCCGGGATTTTTTATTTATTTTTTACATACAAAGTGTTTGCCAAAGCATAGGAACGCCGCCTCCTCCTCAGCTCGTATGCCTCGGCAAACATATCTGTTACTGCAGAGTAGAAATCTCGTCTTGCAGCGCCGCATACACCGACTTGCGTGTAATCTGACAGCAGCGCAATGCTTCTGTCAGAATGCACATCGGTGCTGCAGCTAGTCGATCGGTTGGTCCACCTGGAAGGTAAAAAAAGAAAAAAAAAAAAAAAGAAAAAACCAGGCCGCAACGCAATAATTTTATTAACTTTGCAACAGAACATATAAACTTTAACTTTTTTAACTGAACATTAACCTTTTTGTTTACTGGTGTTTTTTTTTTTGTTTTTTTTTTTTTTACCTTTATAGAACAAACCTCTCCTTCCCCATGGGTCAATGTGCAAAGCGCAAATCGCCCAAAGATGTGGCGAAGTGCGTTATGCACTTTGTCCCATGTGAAAGGAGACGTTTGCAGCAGCTGTATGAGTGAATGGGCCCTAATAGCCCTGTGTGCCTGTCCTGCTGAGATGATCCCTATGCTAGGTGTACCTGTGTGTCGTACTTCCGAAAACACTCTCCAAAGCATAGGGCAGGGTGGTCAGGACAGTCAGGACAGAAATAGCGGGTGTCACGCCTTATTCCACTCCTGCTACAGACACAACATCTTTTTCGGGGTGACGGTTGGGTTGAGGTACCAGGAACGACATTGGGGAAATGTCGCTCGTGTAGACGGCTAACTACACTGGTGGATGGGGCCACGGAACCTCCTGGGTACAGGAGGTTCTCGATGATCTCTTCCTGAAATTTGAGGAAGGATCCAGTTCTCCCAGCCTTACTGTAGAGAACAAAACTATTGTACAGAGCCAATTGAATCAAATATACAGACACCTTCTTATACCAGCGTCTGGTTCTGCGGGAAACTAAATACGGAGACAACATCTGGTCATTGAAGTCCACCCCTCCCATGAGCAAATTATAGTCGTGGACTGAGAGGGGCTTTTCAATGACACGGGTTGCTCGCTCAATTTGTATTGTCGTGTCTGCGTGAATGGAGGAGAGCATGTAAACGTCACGCTTGTCTCTCCATTTCACCGCGAGCAGTTCTTCGTTACACAGTGCGGCCCTCTGCCCCCTTGCAAGACGGGTGGTAACGAGCCGTTGGGGGAAGCCCGCGCGACTAGTTCGCGCGGTACCACAGGCGCCAATCCGTTCTAGAAACAAATGCCTAAAGAGGGCCACACTTGTGTAAAAATTGTCCACATAAAGATGGTACCCCTTGCCGAATAAGGGGGACACCAAGTCCCAAACTGTCTTCCCACTGCTCCCCAGGTAGTCAGGGCAACCGACCGGCTCCAGGGTCTGATCTTTTCCCTCATAGATCCGAAATTTGTGGGTATAGCCTGTGGCCCTTTCACAGAGCTTATACAATTTGACCCCATACCGGGCCCGCGCGCTCGCTTGGTATGTATTGTTTGAAGCCAAGGCGCCCGGTAAAATGTATCAGGGACTCGTCTACGCAGATGTTTTGCTCTGGGGTATACAAATCTGCAAATTTCAGGTTGAAATGGTCTATGAGGGGGCGAATTTTGTGGAGCCGGTCAAAAGCAGGGTGGCCTCTGGGATGGGAGGCGGTGTTGTCACTAAAGTGCAGGAACCGCAGGATGGCCTCAAAACGTGCCCTGGACATAGCAGCAGAGAACATGGGCATGTGATGAATCGGGTTCGTGGACCAATATGACCGCAATTCATGCTTTTTTGTCAGGCCCATGTTGAGGAGGAGGCCCAGAAAAGTTTTAAGTTCGGAAACTTGGACTGGTTTCCACCGGAAAGGCTGGGCATAAAAGCTTCCCGGGTTAGCGGTGATAAATTGTGTGGCATACCGGTTTGTCTCTGCCACAACTAAGTCTAAGAGCTCCGCAGTCAAGAACAGCTCAAAAAATCCCAGGGCCGAACCGATCTGAGCTGTCTCAACCCGAACTCCAGACTGGGCGGTGAAAGGGAAAACTACAGGTGCGGCGGAAGTTGGGGACTGCCAATCAGGGTTTGCCAGCACCTCTGGGATTCTAGGGGCTCTACGGGCACGTCTTTGCGGTGGCTGCGACGGGGTCACTACTGCACGTGCCACCGTACCAGCTTCAACTGCCCTTCTGGTGCTCGCTACTTCACCATGTTGTACGGCAGTGCTGGTACTAGGTCCAGGATGGGCTGCGCTGCTGGTGTATGCCTCACCACGTAATCCGACAGCACCAGCCCCACTCTGCTGCTCTTGAAGCGGATCCTGCCCAAGCTGCGGTCTAGCGACACGGGGCCGGGTACGCCTGGTGGTATCGGGGACCTCAGCCTCCTCGTCCGAACTTTGGGTCAGAGAGCCACTGCTTTCTACAGGTTCGTATTCTGACCCGCTGGATTCATCAGATGAGGGTTCCCACTCCTCATCCGACTGGGTCAGAAGCCTGTAGGCCTCTTCAGAAGAATACCCCCTGTTAGACATGTGGGCAACTAAATTTAGGGGTATTCCCTGAGACTACCCAAGAAAAAAAAGCAAGCCTGTCTTACAAAGGGGAGGCTAGCGAAGTACCGGAGGCCGCTGCGGTTGATAAAAAATATCAAAACTGATTTTTTTATCGCCGCAGTGCGTGTAAAGTGATTGTGCAGTGATCAAAAAATAAAAAAATTTTGTCACTGTGGTGGGGCGGGCGTGGGCGAGCGATCAGGCCTGATCGGGCAAACACTGCGTTTTGGGTGGAGGGAGAACTAAAGTCACACTAATACAATTATAGATCTGACCGTGATCAGTTTTGATCACTTCCAGATACTATAAAAGTACAAATGCTGATTAGCGATACGCTAATCAGCGAATAACGGACTGCGGTGCGGTGGGCTGGGCGCTAACTGATCCCTAAACTACCTAACCAAGGGGCCTAAACTATACTGAAACCTAACAGTCAATAACAGTGAAAAAAAAAAGTGACAGTTTGCACTGATCACTTTTTTCCTTTCACTTGTGATTGACAGGGGCGATCAAAGGGGTGATCAAAGGGTTAATTGGGGTTCAGGGGGGTGATCAGGGGCTAAAGTGTAGTGTTTGGTGTACTCACTGTGAAGCCTGCTCCTCTGCTGGATCCAACCGACGAAAAGAACCAGCAGAGGAGCAGGCAGCCATATAACAGATCATATTTACAAATATGATCTGTTATCTGGCACTGTGATTGGATTTTTTAAAAATCAGCAACCTGCCAGCCACGATCATTGGCTGGCAGGTTGCTGACGAAATACTTCTCGACGAGATGCCGGCCCGAACTGCGCATGCGCGGGCCGGCAAAGCGCGTCATCTCGCGTCTCGCGAGATGACGCGTATATGCGTGACTGTGCGCAGCGCTGCCGCCTCCGGACCGCACATCTGCGTTAGGCGGTCCGGAGGCGGTTAAGGGACTCCTAACAAGTAGGGATTGTCCTACAGGCTGCAGGTTCACATACCTTCTACAGTTTTTCTTTTATTTTCCAGAATATGTATTCCTAAAAACATCTGAATCCCAGAGGGCTGCTCGTCTTCGGGCTTTGTGATATTTATTACGTGTTGCCTTTTTGCCTGGTGATTAGCACACAAAATATTCACTTCTCTCTCTTGTCTTGCAGACATGCTATTGGTGAAGAAAGCCCACAACACATTGCTGCGCGTCCTTCTCTTCCCTGCTGTGTCCTCCAGGCGTCCTCGTCCCAACGCCTCTGAAGTCTTGACCCAGCACCTCCTGCAGCGGGACCTACCACACTGGACTTCTTTTTGTGTCAAGTACAGCACTGTTAATAATGACCAGTTTGGCTTATCAAACTTCAACTGGGAAGTGAATGGCACAAATTACCATATCCTCCGAACGGGCTGTTTCCCATTCATTAAATATCACTGCTCCCGCGCTGCCCCCCAGGACCTGCATCTTCACAACCACTTCTTTACCACACTAAAAGCCATAAATCTAGGTAAGTGATGGAGAGATGCTGTAATTACACCCCACACACTCCATCCTGCCTCCCACCCAAGGCTTATTAAATATTTAGCTTTATAAAGGCCATCAATTGTCTTTTCAAACAGAATATGTGGAGCGTGGCTTCCTGTGGCTGCTTATCCATATGGCTGGGATTAATTACTTTGCTTTATTATCGCAGCTTATTAAAATCTCCCTTGCTGCCGTTGGTTAGAACAGCCCATTATGTTAGCGGGTTATTATGGGTTTCATATTAATCGCATTATTATCTCTCTGGCTGCCTTTCATTAGTAAAGCTGCAGAACGCGTCTAACATAAATAAGTAAAATAAAGTTGTCCCTTCATTGCTAGCACAATAACGGGGAAGCCTGAGATGATAGGACGTGAATGCAGAGCAGTGCAGGGGAAGGTAATGACCGCGCCACTTCTCCTTCTGATTGGTTCTGTGTGTGCTCGGCAGGGATCCCCACTCTAATGTATGGTCTAGGATCTTGGCTGTTCGCCCGAGTTACCGAGACGGTTCCTACCAGCTGTGGACCGGTGACCATCTACTTTCTGATCAAGGAGGACAAAGGAGCCATGTTTTGAGATCAGGACCATCTTCTGCTAAGTGTGACTTATCTCTCCTCCTATCGTTACTATCATTTGAGTCAGTATTGGCTCCTTATGAATAGCTCTTCTCAAATCCAGGTTGCGTTCAGTCACTGTCTTATATAATTTATTGGTTACCAATGGACCCGTAAGTAACTTTGGATTATATCTGAACTGGAAGCAGGGAATAAATGAACCCTAAGAGATGACATTGTGTTCTTGATTGTATAGACAGCAAATATGCATACACAGTAGGGCACATTTACCAAAGTTGTACATCCGTTATCTGGTGTACAAAAGTCGAAAATCTTTACAGAAATTGCATTTTGCACACAAAAAAATTCAACTTTTTACAATCCTACTTTTTAAAAAGTGGGTATAGCTTAGTGGAAGGGGTGGGCCATCTTGGCCTGACAGATTTACAATATTTTATGTCATAAAACCAGTGTAAATTATAACTGAAACCTGTTTGCAGTTTGGGGCATATGGACAGCAAAGGATGCAATAAGAGCAGCCGTCAGTGGAACTAACCCTATCACACCAGACACAGTGTTGATCCAGCTGATTAAAATGATACCGGTCATTTGTAGTGTTCCCCAGAAAATCATTAGTAGTGTTCCCCAGAAAAATACTTTTATTGTTTATGGAAGTGAGGACTTTAGTGCACCAAGGGGTGGGTCCTAGCTAGGGGTTGGCGATATAAACGATATACGATATCGACACAAATTTGGGAAAAGATATAGATTTTAGCTATATCACCATATCGCGATAGATGACCACGGTGCGGTAGTGAATTGAAGAAGCTTCTCACTCACCGCTCCGTGGCCTCTCGACTTTGCACCGTACTGCACTGGCCAGGGCCTTGCGTGCACACAGCCTTGCACCCTGTAGGAAAGGTAAGTATATTAGCAGGGGCCCGAAGTAGCAGTGGCAAAGGCATGGGGCTGATGGGGCTGATGGCGCTGGCTGGGGGACATGGATGATGATGGCCATGTAATTTGTATACATACAAAAGTAAATAATATATCGCGATATATCGTTATATCACACATGCTTCAAATTATATTGCGATATAGATTTTAGGCCATATTGCCCAGCCCTAGTCCTAGCCCATCGGTGCACCACAGCTCCTTTGCTTTCCAGTGCTGGCCATGCCTTACAGTGCCTTCATTTGCATAAAGAATCTAAGTCTATTTTCTCTGGAACGCTGCATCCAATTTTCACAAGATAGGTGTCAGTTTAATCAGCAGTATCAACCCTACTAGGCATCCACTGAAATGAATGGAAACTCTGTAACACATCATTATTTATGCAGCAGAGTGTTATTTCACAGTGGAGCACAGGGCAGTGATTGACACATGTGGGAAGTTTTTATGCAGCGTATTTTCTGGCATATTTTTCCAACACATGTGACGTCACCCGCGGCTCGGATGCGGACCTATTCACTTCAATGGGGCCGCAGAAGATGCAGACAGCACTCCGTGTGCTGTCCGCCTCCGTTGCTCCGTTATGTGGCCCCACAAAAAAAATATAACATGTCCTAATCTTGTCCGCGCTTTGTGGACAAGAATAGGCAGTTTTATTAAAGGCTGTCCGTGCCGTTCGGCAAATTGCGGAACGCACACAGAGTCACGGACGCCATCCGTGTTTTGCAGATCCGCGGTTTGCGGACCGCAAAAAATGGAACAGTCGTGTGTAGGTAAACATGTGTTTTTGGTGCAGATTTGATGGAGTTTTGACACTGATCTCATTCTTCCATCAAAAAGGGTGAAATCTGCACCAAAAATTGCAAACAAATTTCTAAATCCACACAGCAGGTCAATTTCCACACAGAATCTCATACACTTCTCTGGTATGGTATTATACTGCTGTTTTTCTGCACTTAATGTGCAGGTAGTCTTAAAGGGCATCTGTCAGCAGTTTTGTACCTATGACACTGGCGGACCTGTTACATGTGCACTTGGCAGCTGAAGACATCTGTGTTGGTCCCATGTTCATATGTGCCCACATTACTGAGAAAAATTATACTTTACTATATGCAAATGAGTCTCTAGGAGCAATCGGGACATTACCATTACACCTAGAGGCTCTGCTCTCTCTGGAACTGCAGCGCCCTCTGCATTTTGATTGACAGGGCCAGGCAGTGATGATGTTTTCACTGCCAGACCCTGTCAATCAAACTGTAGAGGGTGCGGCAGTTGCAGAGAGAGCAGAGCCTCTAGGTGTAATGACAACGCCCCTGTTGCTCCTAGAAGCTCATTTACATATATTAAAACATCATTTTTCTCAGCAATGCGTGCACATAAGAACATGGGACCAACACAGATGTCTTCAGCTGCCAAGCGCACATGTAACAGGTCAGCCAGTGTCATAGGTACAAATCTGCTGACAGATGCCCTTTAAGTGTACAACTCATCTCCACACAGTGGACACCAGCCATGTTCTCAGATCTGCCAGTATGAACTAGTCAAGGCTAGAGACATCCCCGATGGTATGAGACACTGTGGGCCTCGTGTATAAAACAGATACACACAGAAATCGGATTCCAGGTCTCTTTTATCCAAGTTCCAAGGTGAGAAAGATATGAAATTTATATGATTAGGTGACATAGAGACCTGCACATTTATATATTTTTTTCTAAATGTGACTGGTCCATGAAAATCGAACACGCATCATTGACTTAATCTATACTGAAGTACAATTGTTCATATCTGAGCACAGAGTATAAGGGAATGTGCACCCACAACAGAAATATCTGCAACTGAAAATCACTTCCATTTTTAATGGCTTTTTTATTTTTATTTTTGCACTTTGTTTTGTGCATTGTCTTCTTCTTTTGTGGGAAAAATGACAACTGGGTGGAAATTATGAAATACACATGCGTTTTTTTTTTTTGTTTTTTTTTGCTACTGGAGTTAAAGAGGACCTTTCATTACAATAAAAAAATCTAAACTAAGTATGCTGACATGTAGAGCAGCGCTCGGGGATCTCCCTGCACTTACTATTATCCCTGGGCGCCGCTCCGTTCTCCCGGTATAGGCTCCGGTATCTTCTGATTTTTGGCTCAACTGTTAGGAGCCTGCCGGCGTCTCCTTCTCCCAGGCTGTAGCACTGGCCAATCGCAGCGCTCAGCTCATAGCCTGAGAGTTTTTTTTTTTCTTCCAGGCTATGAGCTGAGCGCTGCGATTGGCCAGCACTCCAGCCTGCAGGCTCCTCCCAGTTGAGCCGAAAATCTGAAGATACCGGAGCCTATACCGGGAGAACGGAGTGGCGCCCAGGGATAATAGTAAGTGCAGGGAGATCCCTGGGCGCCGCTCTCCATGTCTGTATTCTTAGTTTAGATTTTTTATTGTAATGAAAGGTCCTCTTTAACTCCTCCTAAGAACTGTTGCTGTTTGGGGGGGGGGGGGGGGATCTGCACCAGACAGTCCTTTTCACTTCAAGGCTCCATTCACACGTCCGCAATTGTGTTCTGCATTTTGCGGAACGGAATTGTGGACCCATTAATTTCTATGGGGCTGCACTATGTGCTGTCCGGATCCGGAAATGCAGATCCGCATTTCTGTTCCCCCAAAAAATAGAACATGTCCTATTCTTGTCCGCAATTGCGGACAAGATTAGGCATTTTCTATTATAGTGTCGGCGATGTGCAGTCTGAAAATTGCGAAACGCACATTGCCAGTGTCCATGTTTTGCGGATCCATACGGATGTGTGAATGGACCCTAACCTAGCTTTGTGCTTTGTTGAGTCTTGGCCAGTCGTAGGCCATGAGGCTTCGTTTTACACTTGACTGTAATAAAATGGTTTTTAATTACCCGAGTGAAGCCTTTTTGAGTGTCCTCTCCCCGAGCCTCCAGCAGGGCTGCTTTGATTTCGGATAACGTGTACTGCTGACTATGCGGACCTGATTTCCAATAAACACAAATAACGAGGCCTCGCGTCCGATCAGCGGCAGAGCAAGCTCCTCCGAGAACGCCTCTGACTAACTGCTTCATCGATCCGGCTGCTGGGAGCTGCAAGCCGCATTAAACAGGCGTTTGATTTCTTGCCCAACGCTGTCACTGTGTAACAATTAGGCAAATGTAATATTTTCTTGTATTACATGGAAATCAATGCACCTTTTGCTCCCATGGAGTTGATCATAGTGAGAGATGAGCTGTCAAGGGTCAGAGGTCAATGTGACAATATCATTTCTCAGCACGGATAAAGCTGCTCTTCCATCTGTCACCCGGACCTCGTTCACACTTCTCAGCTGAACAGGTTGCAACTTGCAGACAGTGAAATCTTTCATACGCGAGTGTTCAGCACTCTCTCCTAGCGCAGGCCACATGCAATGAGCAGGTCCGGCAGAAGACGGCGAATGGACTCATTCCTGTGGGGGGGGATAAATCATTTCTTTGCACATTCTCACGAAGCTCTTGGAAGTTACGGGACTACTGATCAAAGCTTAATAGCCACCGGGCAGGTAAATGGTTAATGGTTCCCGACACTGACTGTAATTGAAGCTTGGTACCCGGCTCAGATCCCTGCCACCTTTCAACACTCCGTGTCTCTGTGTTTCGTATCGTCATAGAGCTAGGGTCAGACAGATAAGGTGTCTTTGAAATGAGCCTCCTGACGCTGAAAGATCAGACCCTCACAGGGCAGATAGGGTGAAATGTTGGCAAGAAATGCCAAAGTTTGGTTCCATGGATGGTAAAAAGGTCATGGCCAAATCACCAGATCCTAATGATAGAAGTAGACCTGTGCTAATCGTTGCTAGCCATGTTTTGAGCCCTGTAAGGGTACAACCACACGCTGCACATTTTGTTGCAGAAAATGTCTACAACTAAGGGCGCGTTCACACGAACGTGCCACGTTTTGTGGTCCGCAAATTGCAGATCCGCCACGGATGCCGCCCGTGTGCATTCCGCAATTTGCGGAACAGAACAGGCGGCCCATTATAGACATGCCTATACTTGTCTGCAAAACGAACAAGAATAGGACATCATCTATAATTTTTACGGAGCAACGGATGTGGTGAGCACACGGTGTGTTGTCAGCATCTTTTACGGCCCCATTGAAGTGAATAAGTCTACATCCGAGCCGCAAAAAATGCGGCTTGGATGCGGAATCAAACCACGTTCGTTTGAATGCGCCCTAAATCTTTCTTTCCATGCACAAACATGTTAACCATTCTAATATACTGATAAAGGTGGATTGACAAGCAGCAGATTTGTTGTAGAAATCTCTGCCTCTGCCTGCAGACATCCGGCATGCTACAGAAACATCATGCAGATGAAAGGAACTGACGGAAATGACTGCAACAAATCTGCCCCATGTGACTCTACCAAAAAGCTGAAAAATGCATACCGTTACAGCAGAAAAATCTGCAACTAAACGGCTTGTGGTTTTTGCAGCGGAAAATCTGCAAGAGAAATCTGCTGTGTAAATTGACATGGCAGTGATTTCAAATCCGCAATGCCACGACTTTTCCGCTGGATTTTTTGCATGCAGCACATGGATGAGAATTTAGGAATTCTCATCCACTCTGCTGGTACTGTACAACGCTGCGGATTTGCAGCATGAAAATCCACAACGGCAAATCCACAGCTAACCGGTAACTTGTGAGATTAGGCCAAAAAGTAAGTTGATATGCTGCAGAATTTCTCAACAGTGGAGCTTTTGGGGTACGTCCACACTTGGAGGATAAGCTGCATGCATACAGCCTTGGATTTGCATTCAGCAAATCTGCAGCTTTTGACAGTACCAGCAAAATTGGATGAGATTTTAAATCCGCAGCATATCGATTTATGCTGAGGATCTCCACCCCGGATTTCACCCTTTGTAATGCATAGGGAGAAATCTTCAGCAAAATCCACAACTGAATTTCTGAAAATTCTTTATTTTCATACAGTAAGAGTTTATATCGGAGAAAAATCCAAAACTCATTCTTTTTTTTTTCTAATTCTGCTAGAGCGGACCTGGATTACCATATAGTCATATGGATCTACGGGGGTTGGAGATTTTACGGCTGTAATACAGACCATTAAGCTGGCCTTAGGGTATTGTCACACGGGGGGAACCCAACTTGTCACTTCTTGAGATGAATTCCGCACAGGAAATGCAGCGGGTAGCCACACAGGGATTACCCTTCTTGCTAAGGGCTCATGCACACAAAATTATTTTCTTTCCGCTTCCGTAACCTTTTTTTTGCGGACTGTATGCGGAACCATTCACTTCAATGGGTCCGCAAAAACAACGGCAGGTACTCTATGAGCATTCAGTTTCCGTTCCGCTAAAAAGTAGTGCATGTCCTATTATTGTCCGAGGCCTCATTCAAGTCAATGGGCCTGCAAAAAATACGGAACGCACATGGAACACATCCATATTTTATCCGTACTTTGCGGATCCATACTGTAGAAATGCTATGCCTAGCCCATATTGCTCATGTGTTTGGTGATTAATAAGTTACCGTTTTCCGATCCGCAAAAAACGTATCGCATACGGAAACCATACGGATATGTTTTGTGGAATAATGGAACGGAAGAGGACTTAAAGGGGTTGTCTCATCATGGACAATGGGGGCATATCACTAGGATATGCTCCCATTCTCTTATAGGTGTGGGTCCCACCGCTGGGACCCGCACCTTTATCGAGAACGAAGCCACGCAAGTGAAGGAGGGCGCACTGCGCATGCACAGCCACCCTCCATTCATTTTCTATGGGGCCTGGCTCGGCTTTTACCGTCGGCCCCATAGAAATGAATAGGAGCGGGGGCCACACATTCGCGGTATGCTCCTATTCACGTCTATTGGGAGCCGGCTTGGTGGTGGCCAGACCAGAGTCCTCCAGCCACCACCTTGCGGGGCTCCATTCTCGATATAGGTGCGGGTCCCAGCGGTGGGACCCGCACCTATAAGACAATGGGGGCATATCCTAGCGATATGCCCCCATTGTCCATGATGAGACAATCAGAGAAATAAAAACCTCAGATACGGAACAAAGGATCAGTGAAAAATGGACCGCAAAACAACAACGGTCGTGTGCATGAGCGGACCCATGGAAGAAAATCAATGGTTCGCTATGGATTACATGGCACATTTAAAAAAATAAAATAAAAAATCTCACCATATGAACATGCCTTTAGACCTGAGGTTGTCACATTAGCCCTTTTGGTGCTTGGTTGGCTCAGAGGAGTGGCATATAGCGGGCACAACATTTTCCATTCATAAATACTCCATTTCTCATTTGAAGGGGTCTGATCTAGAGCCAGCAATGATGTCTGTATGCTGCTAATTAAAGGAATGGTAGATTGTGAGCTCCTCTGGGCAAATGCAATGAACACAAAGTTTGCACCATAAAAATGAAAAGCAGAAATAATTGTTTCTGAGAAGAGCTGAAATCCCATCTTGGGTCACAAGGCGGTGTTGTAAGCAATGGACAAGGCAGTCAGCCAAGTCTTCTCCAATCTCATTTGTGTCACACTGTGCAGGTAGCTATTTGAGACTTCTAGTAGTTAAGGCTCTGCTCACTTCTGTAAATGTTAAATGGGTATAAATCAGTAAACCCAATCATATTTGGAGCCGGTTACACAACTATTAGTCCTGAGGGATCAGGTGTAATCAGAGAGTTTTATATTAAGAAGATGAATAGCTAACCAGCCGAGGTTGTGAAACGCGTTCTTATTAACTCTTGAAAGATTACCTATGACAAAGAGATCAATAAGACGCTGATTGTAATCAGCATATCTCAGGCTGTCACTCTCACTAATGTGCTTAATGGTGGAAGGCGTATGGCCACAACGTGAAATCTGAACACCATGGTGACAAGACCGGAGCATTGTCAGTGACAAAGCACAACCTCGTGCTCCCCAGCAATGCCAGCGTGCAGCAGCAACAACAGGTTAAAGACCTGCATAATACATTAAGCCATCTCTTATCCAGCCTACTGACCATTGTCCCCGGATCGCTTTCGTCCAACTTGGTCAATTTTTCATGAGCAGATTTTCTCCTACGATTCACTGTGTATGACAATGTGTAAACCACAGTGCTGTGAAATCCTGGGTCCAGCACCTTGATAAAAAAATAAATAAATAAATAAATATATATATATATATATATATATATATATACACTGCCTGTCTAAAATAAAGGTCACACACTCTAATATTTCGTTAGAACGCCTTTAGCTTTGATTACGGCACGCATTCGCTGTGTTTCGATAAGCTTCTGCAAAGTCACAAGATTTATTTCCATCCAGTGTTGCATTAATTTTTCACCAAGATTTTGCGTTGATGATGGTGGAGTCTGACTGCTGCGCAAAGCCTTCTCCAGCACATCCCAAAGATTATCAATGGGGTTAAGGTCTGGACTCTGTGGTGGCCAATCCATGTGTGAAAATGATGTCTCATGCCCCCTGAACCACTCTTTCACAATTTGAGCCCGATGAATCCTGCCATTGTCATCTTGGAATATGCCGGTGCCATCAGGGAAGAAAAAATCCATTGATGGAATAACCTGGTCATTCAGTATGTTCAGGTAGTTGGCTGACCTCATTCTTGGAGCACATACTGTTGCTGAACCTAGACCTGACCAACTGCAGCAACCCCAGATCATAGCACTGCCCCCACAGGCTGGTACAGTAGGCACTAGGCATGATGGGTGCATCACTTCATCTGCCTCTCTTCTTACCCTCATGCGCCCATCACTCTGCAACAGGGTAAATCTGGACTCATCAGACCACATGACCTTCTTCCATTGCTCCAGAGTCCAATCTTTATGCTCCCTAGCAAATTGAAGCCTTTTTTTATGGTTTGCTTCACTGATTAGTGGTTTTCTTACGGCTACACAGCTGTTCAGTCCCAATCCCTTGAGTTCCCTTTGTATTGTGCGTGTGGAAATTATCTTACTTTCACTATTAAACCTAGCCCTGAGTTCTACTCTTGTTTTTCTTCAATTTGATTTCACCAAACGTTTAAGTGATCCCCAATCAGGATTTTTTTCCCGCCACATTTCTTCCTCGAATACGATAGGTCCCCACTATCCTTCCAGTTTTTAATAATGCGTTGGACAGTTCTTAAAGAGGATCTTTCACCGATCCTGACATTGTGAACTAAGTATACAGACATGGAGAGCAGCGCCCGGGGATCTCACTGCACTTACTATTATCCCTGGGCGCCGCTCCATTCTCCCGCTATGCCCTCCGGTATCTTCGCTCACTAAGTTCTAGTAGGCAGAGATTTCAGTCACTAAGTTATAGTATTTAGAGGTAGTTTGGACGGCGCTCCGTGAATGAATTCCGGTGCTCAGCGGTAGATTAATCAGTATATAATGTATAGAACCGCGGCACTCAGGTTTAAAGTAAATAGTTGTTTATTTATCCATCCAAAAAATAAGGTTAGGGCCAACGTTTCGATCTCATCTCGAGATCTTGTTCACGGCCTAAAATAAGACAGTAATTATAGTACATATATTATATATGGGGTTGTACATAATCCTGGATTATACAGAGATATACATCAGGGTAATATTGCCTTCAGATTCCATAAAGCATATGTTAAAGCAGCAACATAGCAAAATTAGAAAAAAAATTGAACAAATAGAAATAAAGGTGATGGAGTAGGAATATAAAGTACACAGATATATCATAATATTCGAACATCTTATATCCAAGGAGACTGAAAAAAGGGGGGGTCAGAGGCAGAGTGACACAGAGTTCATGGCCCCCCTTTATTTCTATTTTTTCTAATTTTGCTATGTTGCTGCTTTAACATATGCTTTATGGAATCTGACAGCAATATTACCCTGATGTATATCTCTGTTTAATCCAGGATTATGTACAACCCCATATATAATATATGTACTATAATTACTGTCTTATTTTAGGCCGTGAACAAGATCTTGGGATGAGATCGAAACGTTGGCCCTAACCTTATTTTTTGGATGGATAAATAAACAACTATTTACTTTAAACCTGAGTGCCGCGGTTCTATACATTATATACTAAGTTATGGTTGGCGGAGTCTGTCCTTGTTCTGCTGTAGCGCTGGCCAATCGCAGCGCAGAGCTCACAGCCTGGGAGGTTATTTTCTCCCAGACTGTGAGCTCTGCGATGCGATTGGCCAGCGCTACAGCAGAACAAGGACAGGCTCCGCCTACTATAACTTAGTGGCCGGAGATACCAGAGGGCATAGCAGGAGAACGGAGCGGCGCCCAGGGATAATAGTAAGTGCAGTGAGATCCCCGTGCGCAGCTCTCCATGTCTGTATACTTAGTTCATAATGTCAGGAGCGGTGAAAGGTCCTCTTTAACCCAATTTTGGTAGTTTCTGCAATCTCAAACAGACTAACATCTTTTCCACGACCACGAGATGTGTCTTTCGACATGGTTGTTTAAGAAATGAGAAGCAACTCGTTGCACCAGTTGGGGTAAATAACTTGTTGCCAGCTGAAAGATAATCGCCCATGCAGTAATTATCCATTAGGAGGCTCATAACTATTTGCTTAGTTAAATCCAGGGGGCGACTTTTTTTTTGGGACAGGCAGTGTATATGAAATCCACCGGTAGAAGCTTGTATGAAATCCACATTGGTGTGCTGGACGGTATGGTGCATGGATGCCTTGGCTTGTGACCTTTATGGCATGAGCTGTGCATTACGGTGGATTTTGTAGTATTATAGATCCGCATTAGTTATTTCCGTTGTTTTGCTCCGTCAAACAGAAACTTCAGGATGAATACTGTGCAACATGTTCTCCATCCACAGGATTATTGTCTGTTTGTGGGAGGCCGATCATGAGCGCCTGGGTTCCCCTGTTTGAATGCAGCAGTGGTCGAGCATGTGCACTGCTGCTCCATTCAACCCTATAGGAAGATAACTGATTACAGTACTCGCCTATCTCTGGCAGTCCCATAGATTTGAATGGAACACCTATGCACATGCTTGACCCCTGCTCTATACAAACGGGGGGAAATGGGGAAGGTTGTTCTTCTGATCGGCAGTGGCCCCAGAGTTCAGACCCCTGGTGATCAGGCAATTATCCCATAGATCAATGGTGGTGAACCTATGGCATGTGTGCCACAGGCAGCACTCAGAGCCCTCTCTGTGGGCACCCGCACCCTGGAAAAGTCTATGATGTACCAATATGCCATAGACTTTCCCTGCCATTCATCAGCGCAGGGCGCACTATCAACGGCACAGGCAGCGCACTGAATGTAGCCGGGCTATTATAGCTAAATAATAAAGTACATGGAAGATATACTATATTGGTATTCAGGTTAAATTGTTGGGTTGTCGCTTTGCAACAAATATGTCGGTTTTGAGTTGCAGTTTGGGCACTCGGTCTCTAAAAGCTTCGCCATCACTGCCCTATACTGTGAATAGGGGATAAGGATTTGTCATGGGACATCCCCTTTAACTGCCCATAGCAACCAATCAGATTCCTCCTTTCATTTTTCAGAAAGATGGAATTTGCTTGGTTGCTATGGACAACTAAGACAGTTTTCCATTACAATGGTTTTGATAAATCTCCTCCATAGTTTTGTGGGAAATACTGTAATTCAGGGTAACTCATTGATTGGAATCCTTGCTGTGTCAGTGCCTAGGAGTCCGGTGGGCGGACGTATTACTGATTGGCGGCTGACACTGTATACACACTTATTCAGGGAAGCCGGTCAGTGACTAAGGCTACTTTAACATTTGCGGCAGTGTGATCCGGCGGGCAGTTCCATCGTCGGAACTGCCCGCCGGATCCGCCAATCTGGCTGTGACTAAAAGCATTTGTGAGACGGGTCCAGATGCGGATCCGTCTCACAAATGCATTGCAAGAACGGATCCGTCTCTCCGCTTGTCATGCGGACAGACGGATCCGTCTTGTACCTTTTTTCACATTTTTACCGGCCTGCGCATGAGGAAGGATCCGGCATTCCGGTATTTTGAATGCCGGATCCGGCACTTATACATTTCTATGGGGAAAAATGCCAGATCCAGCATTCAGGGAAGTCTTCAGTTTTTTTCGCCGGAGATAAAACCGTAGCATGCTGCGGTTTTATCTTTTGCCTGATCAGTCAAAACGACTGAACTGAAGACGCCCTGATGCAAACTGAACGGATTACTCTCCATTCAGAATGCATGGGGATATACCTGATCAGTCCTTTTCCGGTATAGAGCCCCTGTGACGGAACTCTATGCCGGAAAAGAATAACGCTAGTGTGAAAGTACCCTAAGTAGTATTGCTCTCTGGACTCCTAAGCATAGAAGGAGCAGGAATTTCAATCAATAAATTACAAATTTTACTGAATCATTTCCAACAAAGCTATGGGGTAAATTTATCAAAACTTGTGTAAAGGAAAACTGGCTTAGTTGCCCATTGCAACCAATCGAAGTCGACCTTTCATTACTCAGAGTTCCTTTGAAATATGAAAGGTGGAATCTGATTGGTCAGCAGTGTTGATAAATCTCCCCCTATATGTCTGCTCTATGACCTGCTGCTGGCTATTGGACTCCATGTTCAACATGACTGGTTCCCTTTAATGTCAAGTGGATTTATTAAAACTGGTATATAGGAAAACTGGTTTAGTTGTCCATAGCAACCAATTAGAATCCACCTTTCATGTTTTAGAGCTCCTTTAGAAAATGAAAGTTGGAAACTATTGCTATGGGCAACCAAGCCAGTTTTCCTTTACACCAGTTTTGATAAATCTAAAACAATGGGGGAGATTTATCATTCCCTTTACGCCTGAAAAGTGGCGTTGAAAAGTCGCTGGTGCGAATTTAAAAAAACATTATCGCATGTCCTATTTATCGCCGTCCTCGCCATTTTCTAAAAGGGTGTGTGGCAAGGCCAGTGAAGGGGGCGTGTTTAGGCGCAGCGACAAATTTAACTTGGCGTGAAGACAGAAATCTACGGCAGCACTAAGCTTCCGTAGATTTCTGGTTAGGTGCACGGACTGCAGAAGGATGTGCCTAGAAGCGTGCGCCTCGTCATACATAAGGCTCATACTCCGGCAGGGCAGGGGATATCGAGACAGGCGCAGGAAGCGCCAGTCTTGATAAATCTTCCCCAATATCTGGTGTAGGTAGAGGTGTAAAATGACTATGTTCCTGTCCACTTGATTAATATTAACGTTTAATACCTCAATACTGACTTATGATGCTGTGAGTTCCTGCTAGACCGTAGGTCTATTGCACTGTACTCATGGCATTATGTATGCATATTCAGTACAGTAGACTTGCAGCCATGCAGGAACTCACAGCATCATAAGTCATTATAAAAAGCTAACTTCACATTGCGGCCACATTTTGAGATGGGACCAACAGCATTAAATCCAGCTGCTAGGCGTGCATGTCCCATGTCAGCTGGTTATATGAAGAGGTATGTGACAAAAGTTAGGCTCTGCTAACAGTAAAGTTACCTCTCTATTCCCAGTTGCTAACTAGTATTACACCAGTAAATAAGTCAGGCACTGATCGTTATTATGTACAACCCCAATACTTTGTCAATTTCTGTCTGCCCTCATCTCTCCAATGACATCTCATTCAGAGGTGCAGAGTCCAGGCAGTCACTGGCGTTAGTACACGTCGGCAGTGTGATCCTGTCCCCTCAGCCAGGCAGCAGCATGGACAGGCGGAAAATGATGGAAGGTAACGGATACAGTCAGGGGTTATTGTGTCGGACAGATTTTATTTTTATTTTTTTATGAACTGAGGTACACTAGAAATGTATTTCTATGAAGGGGGTTTGCTATAACAATATTAATCCCTTAATGTTCTATGGCATGATCGTGTGCAGGCCAGGCCCATGCTGCGGACCGCAAATTACGGTCCACAATGCACGGGCACCGACAGTGGGGCCGCCACATGTGGATCGCGGACCCATTTACTTGAATGAGGTCCGCGATCCGCATCCGACTGTCCGCACCGCAAAAAAGTAGTGCATGCATTACTTTTTTGCGGCGCGGAGGCACGGACAGAAAAACCCACGGAAGCACTCCGTAGTGCTTCCGATCTGTGCCTCCGTTCCGCACCAGCCAGCATCCCTCTGGATTGACGACCCCATCAAGTGAATGGGTCCGCATCCGTGAGGCAGGGTGCACACGGCCGGTGCCCGTGTATTGCGGACCTGCTGTTTGCGGGCCGCAATACGGCCATGGCCAGGCAACGGTTGTGTGCATGAGCCCTAACACTGTTTGATAGATAGATATATCCATCAATGTGATCTAGGAGGCGCTATAGCCACAAGATCATCAGCAGGAATGTGGCTGATACACATAGCTAGGTTCCTGCCACAAGTGCTAAGAGACAACGCAGATCCCTACAGTTTAAGGCTACATGTGTATGTGTTTTTCAGTCCGCAAATTACTGTATGGCATCCGTTTTTTTTGTGGATCCATTGTAACAATGCCTATCCTTGTCCACAAAACGGACAAGAATAGGAGGGCATGTTCTATGTTTTTTTGCGGGGCAACAGAACGGACATACAGATGCGGATAGCACACTGAAATAAATGTGTCCGTATCCTATCTGCAAAAAAAATGGAACAGACACGGAAACAAAATACGTTTGTGTGCATGAGGCCTAAGCCCACATGCACACAAACGTATTTTCTTTCCGTGTCCGTTTAGGTTTTTTTTGCGGACCGTATACGGAACCATTAATTTGAATGGATCTGCAACAGAAACAGAAGTTACTCCTTGTGGATTCTGTTTCTGTAAGTCTGTTCCGCCAAAAAATAGAACATGTCCTATTATTGTCCGCATTACGGACAATGATAGGACTATTCTACTAGGGAGCAGCTGTTCCGCAAAATACGGAATGCACACGGACGTTCTTCGTTTTATTTTTGCAGATCCGTGTTTTGCAGAATACATACGGTTATGTGCATGAGGCCTAACTCCTTAGATGCCTCTGTCAATAGTGACCATGGCACCTAAGTGGGTAGACAGAGGGACGGAGTGTCCTCTGTCAGTCCCTTGCCTGCCCCACAATGCAGTCACAGGGTATTAAGGGGCTGGAATGGCATCCAAGGGCATAACAATAGCTTCTGGGTCAACCGAGGCCATAACAATAGTATGTACGGAAGCCTTTTAGGCTGTGTCTAATAGGCTGCCTGTCAGTGTGAAACTGACAGGTATAATACACTACAATACAGAAGTATTGCAGTGTATTATGTCAGCGATCACATGGTCAAGTCCCATAGTTGGACAAAAAAAAAAAGGCAAAAAAAGGTGACATGGTAAAAAAAAAAGAGATGAAAATAATGCAAATATTGTGATCAAAATGCTACATATTCACCAAAATAGTACCAATACAAACACCAGCTTGTCTGACAGAAAACAAGCCCTCACACAGCGCTGTCAACGGAAAAATAAAAAGTTATGCTTCTCATGCATTTGCATTCTCAAATCTGTATTTCCATCTGTAACTCACAATTAACTCCAAATGTGTTCTCCAGGGATCAGCAACCTCCTGCACTCCAGCTGTTCTGAAACTACAACTCCCACAATCCTCCTTTTTACTTCTATAGAGTTACAAGAACTGTCAAGTAAGTGAGCCTGCTGGGAGTTGTAATTTCACAGCTGCTGGAGTGCGGGAGGTTGCTGATCCCCGTTCTAAATAACTAAACAAGTGACACCCAGCACCGGTGTTCTATGCTACACCTTGCCATTCACAAATATGGAGCACATACGTTCACGTGACGTTTTTCCCTTCCTAAATATGGCGACATGTCCGTTGCCCTATTCTTCCCCAATCTTCCGGCTCACAGCTATTTGGTTCCGCCAGTCACACTTTGTCCCCTGAGCCCCTGTACGATGTAACCCGGCCCGGGCCGGGATGCTGTTACTTGGCTACGAGCACCCCCAGGACATGGATAGCCAGGCCTTGGTCATCCGCATCCGTATTCCTGATGGCGGCGCCGTGGACTGGACCGTGCAGCCGACCACACAGCTGCTGTTTCGGGATATCCTGGTAAGAAAGTGTGATCCTGCTGACGTCACAGTGACGTCACACACTGCTTTGAGGCAATCTGTTATGCCCCTGTTCTCACCTTAGAACCCCCCATGGCAGTGGCAGATGTAGTTGAGGTGCAGGGTGGGTGACATCTATATAGGGTCAACTCTGAGTCCCTGCTGCAGAGTGCCCCTCTATATCAGTAGTGTCAGCAGCGTGCCCCTTTACACTGGCAGATTTACTGCAGGTACTGAGAGCTATGGACGATCCATCATGTGGATCAGCGCTTTTGTTGCCCATTTACATGGAGCAATCATCGGTACTGTACATTCAGGAATTGGTGAAGATTCTGGGGATGTTCTAGAAAGAAGGGCTGGTTGTGTGGACCTGTGGCACCTCCGCAGCGCAGCCTAGGGGGTCTGCTGTCAGTCCTGTTGTAGAATCTGCGCATCTGAGACATTGGTGGCATAAATCTAAGATAGGTGTGTTGGACCCGTCACCCGCACGTATTTCTAGAACAAGGGACCACTGCGCAAGCGCGGCCACCCTCCATTCCTTTCTATGGGAGTTTGGCTCGGCTCTTTCTGGAACTCCCATAGAGGGGAATGCAGAGGTGGGCGTGCATGCATGGTGTGCTCTCAATTGTTTTCCTTTGATTTGCGGGGCCCCGTTCTAGAGATGGGTGCGGGCACGGCAACTATCTGACATTGGTGGCATATCCTAGCGATATGCCACCAATGTCTTTGATGACACAACCCCTTTAATCCAGGTTTGTGAACATACCCTTATCACTGACGCCCAGACCCTCTGCTGACCTTACCTTCTACGGTGATCACTGTGTTGCTTAGGTGGCGACAACATAGTCCACCGCTCTGTACAAAGATCCTCTGCGTTCTCATCAGTCCCTCCCCTAATGGGGCCTTGTTCACACATACAGGCTTCGAGATGCTTTTATCTTGGTAGAAAGTCTAATGTATAAAATATCCTAGGAACATCTCGGAGCGTTGCTGAAAAATGGAAAAAACAAAAACCCAGCACCACCGATTGTAGATGGAGTAGTAATGCGTCACTGAACATGTCACCTGGCGTGAGGGGGGTTGTGCATATAGGGTCTTTGTTTTCCCCAAACCATGTTTTTAGTTTGTTTTTTAGCAAATACGACCATAGGTTACATGTTGGCCAGTGGGAAATTATGTAACGCCCTAAAAACACTGCAGGTTTTGTGCTGACTTTTTATGAGCGTTCCCTGGTATTTTTCCAAATCGCAGCGATTGGTGGTTTGTTTGTTTCATTTTTTTCCCCCATAGACATCTCTATAGGAAAAAAAAAACCGGTGTGTTGTCCGCATCCGTAAGTCTGTTCCACGGCTCCCTCAAAAAAAATAGAACATGTCCTATTCTTGTCCGTTTTGCGTACAAGAATAGGACATTTCTGCAGGAGTAAAAAAAAATGGCAGTGTGCACACGCCAGTATCCGTGTTTTGTGGATCTGCGATTTGCGAACCACAAAACACAGCCGTCTGCATGAGCCCTTAGGCTGAGTTCACATTACCATTTATCTTTCTGATCCGTCAGAAGAAAAAAAAAACCGGCTCCTGTATTTTTGCACTTAAAATAACTGATCTGTCTTTTTTTTGAGCATCAGTTGTGTCCGTTCCATCAAAGACCAGTTATTTTTCACGGGAGAAAAAGTCTTGTAAAAAGCAATTTTTTTCTCCTGTCAAAAATAACTGATCGCTGATAGAATTGACACAAACTGATTATAACTGAGCATAAGGCTTCATGCACACGACCGTTGTATGTTTTGGGGTCCGCAAAACACGGATGGCATCTGTGTGCGGAACGGCATTGATATAACTGCCTATTCTTGTCCGCAAGTGTAAAAGTAGTTGACTGGGAAGTAGAACTTGGGGACTGTAGTCGCAGAGGATTTTTTTATTCCTATTAAATAGGATCAACTCTCCCGATCTCACAATATATCAATTTTAGTAAAAACTTGTATTCCCCATAAAATAATAATAATGCTACATTGTGCTGTTCCTCTCTTATTATTCCTGGAAATGTATAAAGAAACTGACAACTGGGTTTTAGTGTTCCCTTGGTCAAATGTATACGTTCACATTGTCCAGTAAGGTCTGTTGGGACACATCCTATTTCCAGGAAGAATATCAGAGGAACGTTACGATGCTGAATTCTAAGCGGCTCCAGAATAGTTATTTCATGGGGAGCACAGTTATTTACTAAGCAGACATGTAAGGAGCGCTGACAGGTCCTCTTCAAGGCCCCAGGCCTTTTTTATCCACGTGCTATCTGCCACACTGACCCATTCATTTCTATGGGGCCATGCATTTTTTTGCAGATCTTGTGCCCGTTCCACAAATTACGGAACATTTCCTATTCTTGCCTGCATTGTGAAGAGATAAAAAGGCAGATTGCACATGGAAGGTTTCTGTATTTTGCGGAGCCCCTGTTATGGAATCAAAATACGGACATGGACGTGTGCCTGAAGCCTAAGGTGGAAATAAAGGTTCTTTGTTAATTTTTGCTGAAACATTGTCTTCTTCTTGTCTCCTTCTTCTCTAGGATGTGATTGGCCAGGTCCTCCCTGACGCTACAACTACAGCATTTGAATGTGAGCAAAATATTATTCTCGTTACAGGAATTATTTTAGGAGCTCTGATACTGGTACATGAATTGGACCTGTCACCATGGAATGGAGATGAATCTGCAGGCAACATGTTATAGAGCAGGAGGAGCTGAGCAGACTGGTATTTAACTTTGTGGGAAGAGATCCAGTAAAACGTGCAATGTACACATTTAGATATCTGCTCTTTCTGAGTTCAGTTGTACACAGGGGAGGTGTTATCAGTGACAGATAATTAAAGGGCATCTGTCAGCAGATTTGTACCTATGACACTGGCTGACCTGTTACATGTGCGCTTGGCAGCCGAAGGCATCTGTGTTGGTCCCATGTTCATGTGTGCCCGCATTGCTGAGAAAAATGATGTTTTAATATATGCAAATGAGCCTTTAGGAGCAACGGGGGCGTTACCATTACACCTAGAGACTCTGCTCTCTCTGCAACTGCCGTGCCTTCTGCACTTTGATTGACAGGGCCAGGTTTGATCACCTTTTCTCTGCCTGGTCCAGTGGAGCAGGCGCAGCAGTTGCACAAAGAGCAGTCTCTAGGTGTAACGGCAACGCCCCCGTTGCTCCTAAAGGCTCATTTGCATATATTCAATTATCATTTTTCTCAGCAATGCAGATACATTTAAACATGGGACCAACACAGGTGCCTTCAACTGCACATGCAACAGGTCAGACAGACAGATGTCCTTTAAGGTCCTATTACACTGACCCATAATCAGGCTGATTATTGGGGGATAAGTGTTTGTGGAAATGTCCATTTTCAAATATTTTCCTGTGTAAAAGGTGTCAAAATCAGTGTTTCTGTGCTGCAGATCGTGCTGTCTAAACAGTGATCAGCTACCCAGGAACAATAAGTCCCTATGGGGACAAGCCGCCCCTGTGTAATCTCTGCTGATGATCAGGCAATTATCAGGAACGACTGGTTTGTTTCTGATAATTGCCTGACTCCTTGGACTGTGTAAATGGACCTTAAAGAGGTTGTCTGGGCTTTTAATATTGATGACCTATCTTCAGGATAGGTCATCAATATCAGATCGACGGGGGTCCAGCACCCGGCACCCCCTCCAATCAGCTGTACGGGAAGATGGCGCATGCAGTGCGCACATGCTGTCTCTCTTCTCTCTTCCTGCTCGCTGCTGTATGTCTATGGGAGAGCAGCAGCAGACAGGAAGAGAGAAGGGAGACGGCATGTGCGCTTTGCATGCGCAATCTCCCTGTACAGCTGATCGGCGGGGGTGCTGAACCCCCGCCAATCTGATATTAAAAAGCCCAGACAACCTCTTTAAGGCCTCATGCACACGACCAGATGCGGTGCGCAACATACATATCCTCAAGATATGGATGACGACAATGTGACCTCCGTATTGCATCTATTTCTTTTGCTGATCCATTGTTTTCAATGGGCGCATGGTCTGCATTTTGCGGCCTAGTATGGAACATCATCCGTCTTTTTGCATAACAGACATATGGATGTGGAAAGCGCGCAGATCATCCATGTGCTTTTCGCATGCGTATGTCCATTCCGCAAATGATAGAACATGTCCTATACTTGGTCACAAAATGCAGACCAGTGGATCCATTGCAGTCAGCGGGTCTGCAAAGAAATGGATGCAACATGGATTATGCGAATCTGCGTTTTGGGGACCACAAAATAAATACGCAAAAAATGCTGTCAATCACTGATAATAGCTGTGTGGGCCGTCTTGAAAGAGCAGAGATTTAAAATGTATAACATTGCAAGTTTTTCTGAATCATTGTGCACAAAACGATATATCGACTTGCTCAGCTCCTCCTGCGGTATTACACGCTGCCTGCAGATTACACGGCATTTTGTGGCGCCAAGTTCCCTCATTCCTCGCCTGGGGCCACACACAAATGATTGGGCTCTACCAAAAGTGCAAAAAAAATCCGCCAAGAAGAGAAATGCACTGTGTAACTAGATGTTCTGCGGGCTTGTATGTTCAGTATGTGTATGGCTGTTTATATGACTTCTATAGCTGTGCTTTGTGTTAGTATGTAGAGTATAATTGGATGTATTGTATACTTGTATGTTTATTATGGATGTACTGTGTTATTGTGTTTGTTTGGCCTCCTTCTGTGTGTTACATTGGGTGAGATGGTATGCTGAATACTTTACCATCCGCAGCTACAATCCACTGGAGATTTTCTTATGCCCTTACGTCCAAATGGGGCATATACGCTTGGTGTCTTTGAGACGACCCCTTTCATAAATGTGGTTTCTGCAGGGATCTGCCCCATTTTCTGTCTGCGCCAGTCTTTACACATGACGCTCCCTGTCTGCAGGTCACAAGCCTGTAACTCTGAGCACTTTAGCAGGCTGGTGTCTTTTATTACACTGACGGTGTATGGATTGTACACAGTGTCTGTACAAGAAGGAAAGTTATCCGCGGCATCAGGTCCCAATTAGTGGCCGTCCCTCAGACATTGTGAATATTTACTGTGGCATGGTGAGAGTCTTAATTTAAGTTTTTACTGCATCACTTTGTTTTCTATGTACTAGATTTTATTAGGTGACCTCCTGGGCAGCTCCTAGAAATTTCTGATGGAAGCTGAAACCGTAAAAAGAAATAGGTTGTGCAGCTATGTGTATAGAAAAGCTGTGAAGCGCAAGCTGGAACCGCAGTTAAGTCGCTTCACTGAAGTTGCTTTGCCCAGCTAGACTAATTCACGTTAGTTTAAGATGTCTGTTCTATTTGCGTTATACTTCTTTTACCGGTTAGGCTCCGTGTACACAGTTGTATTTGTCATCCGTGTGCATTTTTCGTGGAGAGCACTCTGACCCATTCATTTCTATGGGGCCATGCACACATCCGTATGGCACAACATGTCCTATCCTGGTCCGTGTTACGGGTGAAAAGAGTCATTTCTGTTGATGGTAGGGGGAAAAAATACAGAATGCACACCGAAGGTATCCATATTCTGTGGACCTGTGGTTTGCGGACCTAAATACGGACATAGCCGTGTGCATGACTCCTAACATTGTAATAAACCGTATTGTAAAATTAATTTACACAATGCCAGAAGACAGCATTGAAAATCGCAGTTGGAATATATGGAAATATAGGTCTTTCCCACCCAGGTTGCACAGTAGGTAAAGAAATAGTTCTCGGGAATTTTCCTAGAATGCGACTTTGTAAAACTGCAGTTTTACAAAGTTGCATTCTAGGAAAATTCCCGAGAACTATTTCTTTACCTACTGTGCAACCTGGGTGGGAAAGACCTATATTTCCATATATATGCTGTCGTGTTAGGTACAAGTGGAGGTCTAACTGTCTGAAGCCTAACCTTAACTGTGTTGGGGGCCCCCAGGTCACCACTGGTTATATTTCATTAATAGTGGCACTGCCTGCCTTGTCGTGCCCTATGAAGAGTCGTCCCCCCAACTCCAGGGATTGTAGCTGCTGGAGAGGTAGTGATGGAGGGACTGGGTTAATTTACAAGCGCCTCTTATAGATGTGGGGTATGCACGTAGACCCCTACTTATGCTATAAATGTATTTTGGGTCTTTAATTCCTATTCTACCTTATGTTTTGATTTTGAAGATGAAGACGAAGATGGTGACCGGATTACTGTCAGGAGCGACGAAGAGATGAAGGCTATGTTGTCATATGTAAGTATTTCCATGGAAAGCCTGGTAAGCAATATTATGATATACGTACATCAGTGGAAATTTTCCATCTTGAGTTCTTGTAGTATACTAGCCTTCTCAATATACGGGAACCCTAAAAAAAACTAAAAAACATCCGAATTGCCCCCTGAACACAAGCCCAGTGCACAGTGTGAGCGAAGAGATTCTGAATTTAATTTAAAGGGGTTGACTGCTTTGGTAAGTCTTAAGTCCATCATTTTCCAATGCATTTCTTATCTCTTTTTTTCCAACCATATTAACTATGTAACTATCATTTTAACCTCTTCAGGACACATGACGTACCGGTACGTCATGATGCCCTGCTACTTAAGGACACATGACGTACCGGTACGTCATGTGTTGTTTCGATCACTGCCGCCCGGCTGGCAGTGATCGGAACAAGGTGCCTGCACAAATCATTGAGCAGGCACCTAGGCTAAATGCGCGGGGGGGTCCCGTGACCCCCCCATGTCGGCGATCGCAACAAACCGCAGGTCAATTCAGACCTGCGGTTTGATGCGCTTTTTGCCGTTTCTGATCCCCGCGGTCCCTGACCGCGGGGATCAGAAACTTTACAATGCCCAGAATATATATGTTATTCCTCCCCCTGCACCCCTGAATGATATTATGTGGGCGGGTGGTGCAGGGGGAGGGTTGCGGGCGGTGCGGGAGGCGGGCGGTGCGGCAGGCGGGATCGCGATCCCCCGCCCGCCTCCCATTGCGTAATCGTTGGTTTCTAGTGGGTATACCAGGGTGCCAGCACATTGCTGGCACCCTGGTATAAACGGCTGACATCGTTGATGCGATGTCAGCCGTTTAACCCTTTCCATACAGCGGTCCGTACGGACCGCTGTATGGAAAAGGTTAACAGCACAGGGAGCTCCCTCCCTCTCCGATCGGGGGGCTGCTGTGCCTTTGCAGCCCCCCGATGGGAGAGGGAGAGAGCCCCCAGACAGCCCCCCGACACCCCAGTCCTTACCCTTCCCCGTCTGCGAAGTTGTGGCAGACGGGGAAGGTTCCCATGGCAACAGGACGCCTGCTCAGGCGTCCTGCTGTCCATGGTGCTGAACAGATCTATGCTGAAAGCATAGATCTGTTCAGTGTAAGTAAAATACAGTGCAGTACCCTATATAGAGTACAGTACTGTATTATATAGACATCAGACCCACTGGATCTTCAAGAACCAAGTGGGTCTGGGTAAAAAAAAAAGTTTAAAAAAGTGAAAAAAAAGTAAAAATCAAAAAACACATTTATCACTGATTAAAAATGAAAAAAATTAAATTCCCTACACATGTTTGGTATCGCCGCGTCCGTAACGACCTGATCTATAAAACGGTAATGTTACTTTACCCGAACGGTGAACGCCATAAAAATAAAAAATTAAAAACTATGATAAAATAGAAATTTTGCCCACCTTACTTCCCAAAAAAAGGTAATAAAAGTGATCAAAAAAGTCGCATGTACGCCAAAATTGTAACAATCAAACCGTCATCTCATCCCGCAAAAAATGAGACCCTACTTAAGATAATCGCCCAAAAACTGAAAAAACTATGGCTCTTAGACTATGAAAACACTAAAACATCATTTTTTTTGTTTCAAAAATGAAATCATTGTGTAAAACTTACATAAATAAAAAAAAGTATACATATTGGGTATTGCCGCGTCCGTATGGACCGGCTCTATAAAAATATCACATGACCTAACCCCTCAGGTGACCACCGTAAAAAAATAAAAATAAAAACGGTGTAAAAAAAGCAATTTTTTGTCATCTTACATCACAAAAAGTGCAATAGCAAGCGATCAAAAAATCATATGCACCCCCAAAATAGTGCCAATCAAACCGTCATCTCATCCCGCAAAAAATGAGACCCTACTCAAGATAATCGCCCAAAAACTGAAACAACTATGGCTCTTAGACTATGTAGACACTAAAACTTTTTTTGTTTTAAAAATGAAATCATTGTGTAAAACTTACATAAATAAAAAAAATTGTATACATATTATGTATCGCCGCGTCCGTGACAACCTGCTCTATAAAATTACCACATGATCTACCCTGTCAGATGAATGTTGTAAATAACTAAAAAAAAAAACTGTGCCAAAAAGGTATTTCTTGTTACCTTGCCGCACAAAAAGTGTAATATAGAGCAACCAAAAATCATATGTACCCTAAACTAGTACCAACAAAACTGCCACCCTATCCCGTAGTTTCTAAAATGGGGTCACTTTTTTTGGAGTTTCTACTCTAGGGGTGCATCAGGGGGGCTTCAAATGGGACATGGTGTCAAAAAACCAGTCCAGCAAAATCTGCCTTCCAAAAACCGTATGGCATTCCTTTCCTTCTGCGCCCTGCCGTGTGCCCGTACAGTGGTTTACGACCACATATGGGGTGTTTCTGTAAACTACAGAATTAGGGCCATGAATAATGAGTTTTGTTTGGCTGTTAACCCTTTCTTTGTAACTGGAAAAAAAATATTAAAATGGAAAATCTGCCAAAAAAGTGAAATTTGGAAATTGTATCTCTATTTTCCATTAAATCTTGTGCAACACCTAAAGGGTTAAAAATGTATGTAAAATCAGTTTTGAATACCTTGAGGGGTGTAGTTTCTTAGATGGGGTCACTTTTATGGAGTTTCTACTCTAGGGGTGCATCAGGGGGCTTCAAATGGGACATGGTGTCAAAAAACCAGTCCAGCAAAATCTGACTTCCAAAAACCAAACGGCGCACCTTTCACTCTACTCCCCGCTGTGTGGCCGTACAGTAGTTTACGGCCACATATGGGGTGTTTATGTAAACGGCAGAGTCAGGGCAATAAAGATACAGTCTTGTTTGGCTGTTAACCCTTGTTTTGTTAGTGGAAAAAATGGGTTAAAATGGAAAATAAGGCAAAAAAATGAAATTTTCATATTTCATCCCCATTTGCCAATAACTCTTGTGCAACACCTAAAGGGTTAACGACGTATGTAAAATCAGTTTTTAATACCTTGAGGGGTGTAGTTTCTTAGATGGGGTCACTTTTATGGAGTTTCTACTCTAGGGGTGCATCAGGGGGCTTCAAATGGGACATGGTGTAAATAAACCAGTCCATAAAAATCAGCCTTTCAAAAACCAAACGGCGCACCTTTCACTGTACGCCCCGCTGTGTGGCCGTACAGTAGTTTACGGCCACATATTGGGTGTTTCTGTAAACGGCAGAGTCAGGGCAATAAAGATACAGTCTTGTTTGGCTGTTAACCCTTGCTTTGTTAGTGGAAAAAATGGGTGAAAATGGAAAAATAGACAAAAAAATGAAATTCTCAAATTTCATCCCCATTTGCCAATAACTCTTGTGCAACACCTAAAGGGTTAACGACGTATGTAAAATCAGTTTTGAATACCTTGAGGGGTGTAGTTTCTTAGATGGGGTCATTTTTGGGAGTTTTCTATTATCTAAGCCTCACAATATGACTTCAAACCTGAACTGGTCCATAAAAAGTGGGATTTTGACGATTTCTGAAAATTTTCAAAATTTGCTTCTAAACTTCTAAGCCTTGTAACATCCCCAAAAAATAAAATATCATTCCCAAAATGCTACAAACATGAAGTAGACATATGGGGAATGTAAAATCATCACAATTTTTGGGGGTATTACTATGTATTACAGAAGTAGAGAAACTGAAACTTTGAAATTTGCAAATTTTTGAGATTTTTGGGTAAATTAGGTATTATTTTGTGCAAAAAAAATAATTTTTTTGACTTCATTTTACCAGTGTCATGAAGTACAATATGTGACGAAAAAACAATCTCAGAACGGCCTGGATAAGTCAAAGCGTTTTAAAGTTATCAGCACTTAAAGTGACACTGGTCAGATTTGCAAAAAATGGCCTGGTCCTAAGGTGTAAAAAGGCTGTGTCCCTAAGGGGTTAATAAACTTACTAATATCTGTTTATCAGAAGATCTCTCCTATTTTCACTCCTTGAAGAGCCACATCCTCCCCCATATCTGCAGCGGATATGACCAGACATGATGTCATTTTGCAGTGTTACGCTACCTTTACACTTGCGTTGTTAATTCCGGTATTGAGATCCGGCAGAGGACCTCAATCCCGGAATTGAACGGATCTGTTTTGATTTTGCTCATTATAAAGCATCCGTTCCGTTAGGATGTAATTGTGTGAAATCAAAATGGAAAAAGAAAACTGGATCCGTCACTAAATACATTAAAAGTTAATCGGTGAAAGATCCTTTTTTTTTATTTTTAGGCTCCGTTTTTCCCAGTTTTTATGACCGGACACAAAACCGCAGCTTGCAGCGGTTTTATGTCCAGTCACAGAACGGAAGAAGTCCTGATGCATCCTGAACGGATCTCTTTCCATTCAGAATGCATGTGGACCAAATGGAAACAATTTTTCCCGGGATTAAGATCCTCTGCCGGATCTCAGTACTGGAAAACAACAAAGCAAGTGTGAAGCAGGCCTTACACAATAGAGGTCGCAGCGTGACGTGTCTGGTAACATATGTCTCCATCTGCGTCCATTATATAGGCGGTAGTAGCGTGCAGCCGGACTATATGGCTGTCATAACAAGACGGCTTCTCAATGAGTGAAACCAGCGCATAACTTCTGATAAAGACAAAGATAAGATCAAGAAAGTGTTTAAAGGAATAGCTCACTCTTATGTAAAACAGGACCAGGTGCTCTAGGCCAGGAAAACTGTATCACCCTTACAGATAGGATTAAAAAATGAATATGTTAAATTGGACTGGCACTCTGTATGTGTGGTAATATGGAATAAATACAATGAATGATATAGTAAAATATAAGTGATCACAATTTAATTCATAAACATAATATAATACAATAAAATACACAATACAATAAAAGCATATATACGCTAAAAATTAGTAGATGGCAGCACTGGCATGTATTGATACCTTTGTTAATTCATATAATGTGGTTAGTATCTTGTAATAAGCAAAAAGGTTGGATAAAGTAGTTATCCTTTCAATCACATTAGAAAGTCCAAAACAATCCCATGCAGGTGTAAAGTCCAATAGTTGTATGGCTTGTGCAAAGGATTCAGCACAAATGTATTGGCTCCTAGATAGCGATATATAGCAGTCACTGAGATATGATACTCCAGGCAAGAGAGTTATATCAAATCTTACCTTGAGCCGGCTGGAGTGAAAACAAACAGTCACTCACGTGTATAATGCAGATAATCCCACGTTTAGAGGTTTATTGTGTTAGGCGCCGGAGCAATGTGGTCTATGGCATGCTGCGGTGAACGCTGGGATGGTGCGGTCTATAGCGTGTTGCTGGCTTGGCCGTCTGTGTCACAATGTGTGCTGCGTCCCACGTGGTTCGTGACATACCTCCAGTCCGGGACTTCAACAGAGTATCGCGTGACCTGGTATGCGGCAGTCAGAGTACCAAAGACTATGCTCGGCGAAATCTGGATAGAGTTGTTCACTGGAGCGCTCCAGTAGTTGCAAAGAAGGCCTTGATTCTGATGGGAGTATATCAGCTGGTTACGCCAGACGCGTTTCGGGGACCTCTTCCCCTTCCTCAGTGGCAGCTGATCTCCCAAAGTTTGGAATGAGTTTATATAGACTGCATAGAGAGACATAAAAGGTGGTTTGGATTCTCAATTCCAGTTTTTTGCTCTTTGTTCCATTTATCATAGGTACTTGCAAAAAGCGGTATGGATTTTCAATTTCAATGTTCCATTTATCATAAGTGCTGTTCTGTGCAATATTGATGCGATAATTTAAAACATTATTTAGTTAAGACTTAATTGAATATTTGTTAATAGAATATATTAGATGAATATAATAAATAAATGCTGCAATGTTAGTTTAAAACAAATATAAAAATATGAACAGACAAATACTAAACAGGTCATTAAATTGTTATATATAATATATAAATATGTATATGCACATATATGTGAATAGTTAAAATATGTATATCTCTATATACATATATATATATATATATATATATATATATATATATATAGTTGAAGAAAAAATGGCGGCACTGGTGCTTAAAATTACAAAAGGTAGGGTGCACGTCCCAAGGGGAATAGGCTTCTTACCCCGTTAAGTAAATCCGGAAAGACGAGAGGCACTCCAATGATAAAGAAATAGTGAACCTTTATTCACCCAGGTGCAACGTTTCGGCTCTGCTATTGAGCCTTTCTTAGCTAATATTGGCACCTACTGACACAGGATAAAATAATTGGTTCATTTTTACCATTAAAACCAAAAATTACATACACTCGAGCACAAAATTTAGGCTTAAAAATTGCACCTTCAGTTAAATATAATCCTAAGAAAACCACTCTAACTGGAAATTGGATGAATCTTAAAGGATTCTACAGATGCGGAAAATGCCAAGGATGCAAAACTACTAAATTTGCATGAAAAACTACTGACATAATTTCATCACAAAATACCTTCTCTCTAACGGTAAAAAGCTTTCTCACGTGTAATTCCTCCAGCGTAATCTATCTTATCCAATGTCCGTGTAGAAAACAATACATTGGTAGGACAAAACGATGCCTAAAAACAAGGATAAGTGAACATCTGCGTAATATCAGAAACGGATATATAAAACACTCACTATCCAAACATTTTAAAGAAGTCCATAATAAGGACCCAACAGGTATGTTTTTTATGGCACTACAAAAGATTGATACACACTGGCGGGGAGGGAAGCATATAGATAGAATGTCTAGGGCCGAATCACGTCTGATATTTGACTTTGGGAGTCTCATTCCATTGGGTCCGAACGCCGACCTAGAAATTTTTGGCTTTTTATAGATACGGGTTGTGTGCCCGTTTTCTGATGGTGAGCCTCATGTCAGGCTGTTTATCAGCACTGAGTCTCTCCCTCCGAGTCGGACACACATCCCTTCTACCATCTTCTTCCTTTTAATATGTCCGAAAAATATAGTTTTTCTTTTTAATATGTCCGAAATATATAGTCCTTCTTTTTAATACGTCCGAACAATATAGTTCTTCTTTCAAATATATCCGAATAGTCCTGCTATTATTCAATGACATCAAGCAATATATATCACGAATATATGTTTTTATTTTATTTTTATTTTACATATACATGCTGTTATTTTTCTCTTGTGTGTGTGTGTGTATATATATATATATATATATATATATATATATATATATATAGAGATATACATATTTTAACTATTCACATATATGTGCATATACATATTTATATATTATATATAACAATTTAATGACCTGTTTAGTATTTGTCTGTTCATATTTTTATATTTGTTTTAAACTAACATTGCAGCATTTATTTATTATATTCATCTAATATATTCTATTAACAAATATTCAATTAAGTCTTAACTAAATAACTGTTTTAAATTATCGCATCAATATTGCACAGAACAGCACCTATGATAAATGGAACATTGAAATTGAAAATCCATACCGCTTTTTGCAAGTACCTATGATAAATGGAACAAAGAGCAAAAAACTGGAATTGAGAATCCAAACCACCTTTTATGTCTCTCTATGCAGTCTATATAAACTCATTCCAAACTTTGGGAGATCAGCTGCCACTGAGGAAGGGGAAGAGGTCCCCGAAACGCGTCTGGCGTAACCAGCTGATATACTCCCATCAGAATCAAGGCCTTCTTTGCAACTACTGGAGCGCTCCAGTGAACAACTCTATCCAGATTTCGCCGAGCATAGTCTTTGGTACTCTGACTGCCGCATACCAGGTCACGCTATACTCTGTTGAAGTCCCGGACTGGAGGTATGTCACGAACCACGTGGGACGCAGCACACATTGTGACACAGACGGCCAAGCCAGCAACACGCTATAGACCGCACCATCCCAGCGTTCACCGCAGCATGCCATAGACCACATTGCTCCGGCGCCTAACACAATAAACCTCTAAACGTGGGATTATCTGCATTATACACGTGAGTGACTGTTTGTTTTCACTCCAGCCGGCTCAAGGTAAGATTTGATATAACTCTCTTGCCTGGAGTATCATATCTCAGTGACTGCTATATATCGCTATCTAGGAGCCAATACATTTGTGCTGAATCCTTTGCACAAGCCATACAACTATTGGACTTTACACCTGCATGGGATTGTTTTGGACTTTCTAATGTGATTGAAAGGATAACTACTTTATCCAACCTTTTTGCTTATTACAAGATACTAACCACATTATATGAATTAACAAAGGTATCAATACATGCCAGTGCTGCCATCTACTAATTTTTAGCGTATATATGCTTTTATTGTATTGTGTATTTTATTGTATTATATTATGTTTATGAATTAAATTGTGATCACTTATATTTTACTATATCATTCATTGTATTTATTCCATATTACCACACATACAGAGTGCCAGTCCAATTTAACATATTCAAAGATAAGATCAAGTTTATTAAACTCGCGTTTCCAGTGCCCCTTTAAGACAGCCCCTTTCTGAAGTCTCCTCAGCTTTCCATATTTTGATCTGATGGGTTCTGTTCTTAGAACAAAACTAAGAATCCTTTAACAAGCGATATCAATGCCATCTAAAAGCAGCCTTAAAAAGGTTCTCCAGGAATACAGATTTTTTTTTATTTTTTTATTGCTTGCCTCCATAAATACAAGATATATACCTTACTTCCTCCCCGCTGCTCTGGTCCTCCGCTGCATTCATGTTCTGGTCCCTGGCTTGTTTTGTTCCGGGGCTGCTTGGGCATTGTCACATGCTGATGGGGCCAAAAGCAGCATGTCACCACTGAAGCCAGTTATTGACTTCAGCAGAGCATGTGACCATGCCCATGCAGTGCCGGAAGCAGGCCAGGAGCGGGTAAGTATGAGGCTGTTGGCACTTGCAAAAAAAATCTGTTTTCCTGGAGAGCCCATTTAAAGGAATATTCCCATCTTAGAAAGTGATGGCATATCACTACGATCAGTCTGAACTCTAGGACACCTACCAGTCCTGAGATTGAGGTGAGTAGCTCTGTGTCTCATTCATTGCTTATCCCTACACCGTGGCACCCCGGCCACCCGCAGTGTAGACACCTGAAGCTCGTCCACTCTCAAGTGAATAGGGCCGGCTGGTTATACAAATAAGACAACTGTTGTCTGAAACGGCAATTTTTCAGCTGGATTGACCACGATCTTCTCTGATGGCCTCTTGAACGATGGAGTTTCAGCATAATTGATCCTTTCTACACACCGATGATATCCCGCTGGCTTCATCTACGCGTATTCGATCCTGCTGTGCACCTGTTAGGACCTCCCCAGTTGCAGTAGGTTGACTCCATCCGACTTTTGCAGACTACAGTGTGTTACTCTGCAGTCTGATCTCTTCTTCAGCTGCTTCATTTCTTAGTCTACCCTTTACCTGCGTGTCTGTGTAGTCATCCCCAGCCGCCTGTCTCCCAGCTCCCTGTCAGGTCCTGGAGACACAAATGATCTCTTATGACTTGGAGGGTTAGGGTCTCGCTTGATGTTTTTTAATGTGAACAGCACATTAGGAATAATCTCTCTTAATGACTTGTGCATTAGGTATGGTGGCGGATAAATGAACTATCAATTTCTCAGCTTTTTTTATGCAGTACTTAAAGTTACGCCTCATTGGTGGTTAACCCCCTCCAGGCTGTCAGCTGCTTAGTCTTCTCATTCCGGTGGGATTGCACTAAGTTAAGTCTACTTGTCAAGTGTATCCTCGGATTCTGTAAACTAAGATAAGACATTATGAAGACACCCGGTCGGTTGTGGGCCGCATGGTTTACCTTTTGTGTTCTAGAAATAAATGCATATCTTGATGAACTGGTGAAAGGAAGTTGGCAGTTTAAAGGGGTTGTCACATCTCAACATATAGGATATGCCATAAAGTCTGATAGGTTAGGGTCTCCATCTCAAGGCAGGGGCATCGCTGTGAATGGAGACCATGATATGCATGTGCAGAGTCCTCTCTGTTCACTTCTGAGCCTTTTCAGAAGTCCCATGCTTGCTCTCTGTCCACTATGTTGCCCTGTTCTTTAGACAGGTCCTGTTCCCACCTCTGAGGTCCACAACTATCACATATTTATTGCATATCCTATTGATATGTCATAAATGTCCTAATTGGAATATGCCTTTTAAAAGGGTTTTCTGAGATGTTAATACTGATGATGAACTATCCTCAGGATAGGTCATCAGTATCTGATTGGTGGGGGTCCGACACCCAGGGCCCCTGCCGATCACCTGTTATGAGAAGGCACAGGGGCTCCTGTGAGTGCCGCGGCCTTCTCCGTGCTTACCAAGCAAAATGCTGTACGTTGTATAGCGGCTGTGCTCAGCCCCATTCATTTCTATGTCTAGGCTACGTGACCGATGAACGTGTCATCACTCAGCCTAGGGAAAGCAGCGAGAAGGCCTCGGCACTGCCTTCTCGAACAGCTTAACTGCAGGGGTCCCGAGTGTCGGACCCCCACGATCAGTTACCGATGACCTATCCAGAGGATAATTTATCAGTATTAACATACTGGAAAACCCCTTTAAGGATGAATTTACATCTGTGTTGGAGGCTCCATCACGTTTGACGGAAATAGAGACTTGACCATGATTGAACCTGACAGGCCCCATAATAAATCGGAACGGTCTGTCAGGCCTTGTTGGCGTGTGACGGATCTATCACAGCATTGTGGATCCCATTATAAACCAAAGCCATAATGCAGGTGGGAACAGAGCGTTACCAAGAGAGTTACTGAGTGCTTCACTAAACTTTCATTGGATATATTTCATACTATATGGACTCTGGAGACAGAAATTGAAAATGGTGCCTAACTTTTCGGGTTATTTTGAACTGAACTGGCGTCTAAAGTTTTAGTTGCCAGACTACTTCTGACAAATAGGATTGGCGTTTAGTCCTTTCCTGTCTAGATATGCCATCCTACTGTTGAGTATAGTGGCTTGGAGGAGGTCATTCTGCATCCATTTTTTAGAGTTACTTCATATAATTCAATGGAGGTGAAGGTGCTGGAATGCTGACCCGTAGTCCAGCCGCCATTATATTCTATGGATCCACAATAGAACATTTCCCATAGCTTCATTGGTTCGCTGATAAATATCATTATTCACATAAATGTAGGTTAGTTGTGTATTCAAGCATAATTGCTATAAGAATGAGAAGCTAGTGGTGGAGTGAGTAATATAGTCTCTGTGTCATTTGAAATTAAACCTCATTGGCAAGTTTATGTAAGGTCTTAAATAATGGTCTAGTTAGCTGTGCTAATATAGAAATTCACTCCTGCATTTACCCTTCTCAATTCATGCTCTGAAGATACAGGAGCAATTTGTCTTATAAAATTCTGCATGAATGACTCGCTTAGCAGCTTTATAAGGTTTAATAGAAATATTGATGCTGTAAATTTTTCTCTTTTGCATAAAATTCTACCAGCATTGGAGGAGGGCTCTGTAAAAAAAAAAAAATATATAATAATCTACATATACAGTCACGTCCATAAATATTGGAACACCGACACAATTCTAACATTTTTGGCTCTATACACCACCGCGATGGATTTGAAATGAAATAAACAAGATGTGCTTTACCTGCAGACTGTCATCTTTAATTTGAGGGTATTTACATCCGAATCAGCTGAACGGTGCAGGAATTACAACAGTTTGCATATGTGCCTCCCACTTGTTAAGGAACCAAAAGTAATGGGACATAATAATAATCATAAATCAAACTTTCACTTTTTAATACTTGGTTGCAAATCCTTTGCAGCCAATTACAGCCTGAAGTCTGGAACACATAGACATCACCAGACGCTGGGTTTCATCCCTGGTGATGCTCTGCCAGGCCTCTACTGCAACTGTCTTCAGTTCTTGCTTGTTCTTGGGGCATTTTCCTTCAGTTTTGTCTTCAGCAAGTGAAATGCATGCTCAATCGGATTCAGGTCAGGTGATTGACTTGGCCATTGCATAACATTCCACTTCTTTCCCTTAAAAAAACTCTTTGGTTGCTTTTGCAGTATGCTTTGGGTCATTGTCCATCTGCACTGTGTAGCGCCGTCCAATGAGTTCTGAAGCATTTGGCTGAATATGAGCAGATAATATTGCCCGAAACACTTCAGAATTCATCCTGCTGCTTTTGTCAGCAGTCACATCATCAATAAATACAAGAGAACCAGTTCCATTGGCAGCCATACATGCCCACGCCATGACACTACCACCACCTTGCTTCACTGATGAGGTGGTATGCTTAGGATCATGAGCAATTCCTTTCCTTCTCCATACTCTTCCCTTCCCATCACTTCGGTATAAGTTGATCTTGGTCTCATCTGTCCATAGGATGTTGTTCTAGAACTGTGAAGGCTTTTTTAGCTGTCGTTTGGCAAACTCTAATCTGGCCTTCCTGTTTTTGAGGCTCACTAATGGTTTACATCTTGTGGTGAACCCTCTGTATTCACTCTGGTGAAGTCTTCTCTTGATTGCTGTCTTTGACACACATACACCTACCTCCTGGAGAGTGTTCTTGATCTGGCCAACTGTTGTGAAGGATGTTTTCTTCACCAGGGAAAGAATTCTTCGGTCATCCACCACAGTTGTTTTCCGTGGTCTTCCAGGTCTTTTGGTGTTGCTGAGCTCACCGTTGAGTTCCTTCTTTTTAAGAATGTTCCAAACGGTTGTTTTGGCCAGGCCTAATGTTTTTTTCTATCTCTCTGATGGGTTTGTTTTGTTTTTTCAGCCTAATGATGGCTTGCTTCACTAATAGTGACAGCTCTTTGGATCTCATCTTGAGAGTTGACAGCAACAGATTCCAAATACAAATAGCACACTTGAAATGAACGCGGGACCTTTTATCTGCTCATTGTAATTGAGATAATAAGGGAACAACAAACACCTGGCCATGGAACAGTTGAGAAGCCAATTGTCCTATTACTTAATTTGCACATATGCAAACTGTTGTAATTCCTACACTGTTCACCTGACTTGGATGTAAATGCCCTTAAATTAAAGCTGACAGTCTGCAGGTAAAGCACATCTTGTTAGTTTAACTTCAAATCTATTGTGGTGGTGTATAGAGCCAAAAATGTTAGAATTGTGTCGATGTGGAAAAATGCTGCAAAGTAAGAATGCTTTCAAAATTTTAACTGTTAATAATTTCTTTCTACCAATTAATAAAATGCCAAGTAAATGATCACAAGAGAAATCTAAATCATATCAATATTGGCTGTGAGCATCCTTTGCTTTCAGAACAGCATCAGTTCTTCAAGGAACACTTACAGTTTTTGAAGAAACTTGTCAGGGAGGTTGTTCCAAACATTTTGGAGAGCTAACCACAGATCTTCTGTAGATGTAGGCTTGCTTTGATCCTTCTGTCTCTTCATGTAATCCCAAACAGACACGATGATGTTGAGATCAGGTCTCTGTGGGGGCCTCATCATCACCTCCAGGACTTCTTGTTCTTCTTTACGCTCAAGATAGTTCTTAATGACATTGGCTGGATGTTTTTAGGTTTTTGCTCTGCTGCAGAATAAATTTGGAGCTAATCCAAAGCCTACTACCTTATGTTATTGCATGATGGATATGTATCTGTTCATTGGTAAAAAAAAGAAACTTCTACAGTAACTCTAACTCTTCTATTTTTTAAAGCATTTTTACTTTTATAGGGCATCTGTCAGCAGGTTTGTACCTATGACACTGGCTGACCTGTTACATGTGTGCTTGGCAGCTGAAAGCATCTGTGTTGGTCCCGTGTTCATATGTGTCCACACTGCTGAGATTTTTTTTTTTTTATAAATGCAGATGAGTCTTTAGAAGCAATAGGGGCGTTGTCATTACAAATCTGCTGACAGATACCCTTACAAACTTTTTCCACACCTACCCTATTCTTATACAGTACTGTATGTATACACATTTGAGTCACATTATTATCACCAGTGTGAATAAGCGACGTGGTGGACCCTGCAGAGCACCACGCGCCATTGATGTGAGAGGTGAACGTCGGCTAGGAAGGTGTGCAAGGGGGACTGACACGCTACAGTGGAGCAGCTCATCCCCCAAATGAACCAGGGGACTACCAGAGATGTGTCTAAAACAACAGTTCAGTAAACCTTACTGCATATGGGGCTGCAAACTGAACCTCTGCTAATGAAGTTGCATCAGCAGTATTGGAATTGGACCTCCAACTAATTGGCAAAGGGTTGCCTTCTCTGATGAGTCACATTTTCTGCTTCATCAAACGGATGGACGTTGGCGTGTCAGGAAAGAAGCATCCGAGAACAAACTCCATGCAACCATTGCTGTAAGAACACATACTGGTGGTGGCAGCGTTATGGTCTGGGGAATGTTTTCATGGTATTCTCTGGGCCCACTATCCATATGGAACCTATTTGAGTGTGAAACCATCCTTGGATCATGTACACTCATACATGCTGACTGTCTTTCCTGGGGAGGATGGGATCTTCCATCAAGACAATGCAACATGTCACATGGCTAGAAATGTCTGACATTGGTTGGAAGAGCATGACCAAGACTTCCAAGTACTACCCTGGCCCCCTAATTCCCCAGACGTGAACCCAACTGAGCATCTGTGGGACCACCTTGATTGTCATGTTCACTCTATGGATCCTTCCCCAGGCACCCCCCAGCAGCTGTGGGATGCACTGCAGTCATCATGGATCCAGATAATGGTGACAACCTACCAGCACCTTACTGACTCACTCTCCGCTCCTCTACCTGCTGTCCATACTGCACAAGGCAGTTACTCTGGATAGTAGCTGGTGGTCATAATAATGTGACTCCACTGTGTGTGTATACCTGTAAATACCGTATTTATCGGCGTATAACACGCACAGGCGTATAACACGCACCTTCATTTTAAGAGGGAAATTTCAGGAAAAAAAGGGTAGCTCAGAACTTTTTTTTATTAATATTAATACCACTTATAAGGTAAATAATGTAAAAGGATGACACTTATGGGGCTCTGTGGATGACACTTATGTCATCCACAGATCCCCATAAGTGTCATCTACAGATCCCCCATCAGATGGATCAGTGTGGAGAGAGGAGGCGGGGACACTCATGGCGGGGCCCGGTGCAGTGACTCTACTCTAATACACCGGGCCCCGCAACTGTTAAACATTCAATCTGACTCTATATCTAATTGTACGGTACTTACTGTAGTACCGGAGGTATAACATTAAGACGGCGCAGACCGGCATCTCCCTCGGTCATGCGCCGCCTGTCTCAGCTCCCTCCTGATGCGCTGCCTGCCCCAGCTCCCTCCTCATGCGCCGCCTGCCTGCTTATCTCACTTTATGAATGAACAGGCAGGCGGCGCATGACAGAGTGAGCTGGGGCAGGCGCCGCATGACAGAGGGAGCTGGGACAGGCGGCGCATGAGGAGGGAGCTGCCGCAGGCGCTGCGCCGTCTTAATGTTATACCTCCGGTATGTAAAAACATGGCTTTTTAACATTATATCGGCGTATAACACGCATACATCATTTGCCTCCTATTTTCAGGGGGAAAAAGTGCGTGTTATACGCCGATAAATACGGTATATATGTGTGTGTGAAGTACAGTATGTAGGCACTGTATATAAACCATTCTGAAATGTACCCACATCTTCTTTTGTATAATGCATAAAGACATAAAGTGTAGACTTTTGCCTTAACTTTATTTTATTGTTCATTTGCACCCTAATTGCGAGAATGAGCATCTTTAAAAAATATCCTACCCTTTTTCTGTTGTAGAGTCTTTTCCACTTCTGTACATAGCTGGCTGTTTTGCTGCTTCAGACAGGAATCTGACATCACACTGCTACTGGTTGTGATAACTTTTTCTGCTCCTCCTCTCAGTATTCGAAATAGCATCAAGGACATTGTACATGGAAGATCAGAGTGTGGAGAGGGAGAAAAACGCTCATCTCTTAAGGAAGGGCAAAGTATAGATAGGGAGGACTGCACTTATGCAGCAGTCAGCAGGGAGAGAGGGATCACGCAGGCTTTGTACAGAGAGAGGAGAGAACCCATGGTAGACTTTTGTAGAGGGATTGAAAATCACACAATCCTCAGCATCAGTGTCTGTTAGAAGAGAGAAGAGATCCCTTATGTAGAAAGGCAATTTAGTCCTGGAATGAAGCTGTGCTGATACATTACAGCTAGTGAAGATAGCAGCATCCTGGACACACGGACATCACATTCAGCATGTATTACTCGGCGGTACATGTCCACATGAGAAAAGTCTCAAACTAGAGGCAGGTTAAAAACTGATTATCAGGCGATCTGAACCTGGATGAAGGAATGAAAATTATAGCCTAATACTAATAATATCTATAGACGTGTTCACTGGTATTGTGGACTGTTCTTGAGCTTGAGGTCTACATTTATTGATCACAAGTTTGTTGAGTGATCATGCAGATATATACCAGCCTAGCTGATTGCTAGCCTTGTTTTGTGCTATAAATATCAATACAGTAACATTTCTTTGAAGGGGTTATCCAAAGAAAAACATTTTTCACCTATCCACAAGGAAGGTGATAAATGTATGATCACTACAAGAGCAGTCCTAAGCGTCCCATTTAGAAGCACCTTGAATGGAGTGGTGCAGCTCTAATCCAAGTCTAAGGCACTAAGACAGATCAAGACAGCGATTGGCTTTCCCAGTCAGTCCCGTTGACAGTGAATGGAGTAGCAGGGTACATGTGTGTGACCACCGCTCTTTTCAACTTCTCCTGAATGGTGATCATACATTTGTCACCTATCCTGTGGAAAAGTGACATGTTTTTCACGGGATAAACTCTTTTATCCAACATTTTGAGAACCGAAATTACTATTATGGTGTCTGTCCTGCATAGTGACTGGTTGTGTTGATTGACATTGCAGACAGTATGAAGATGCCTTGGGGCGGTGGTAAGTATGACAGAAATGGTGAGTACAGGCGCCGATGACAACTTGTCAAATGGAGATTGGTGGCTGTGCGACACATCACACGTTTATATGCCTGACTCTTGTGGTTGAGTTTACACCCTGGTTTTTGAGGACTTAGTTGTTTATATTGTTATTCATTTTTCCCTGCAGTACTGCAACATGGTCCTGGAGCAGCAGGGTGGCAGCCTTTTGATTGAGCCTCTGCAAATCTACCCACGTGGTAAGCATTCTCTTATGCCATGCATGTAGCTGCCCTTCTCTAGAACCTCTGCTACTTACTCCGCATGCACACCAATGCTTACATTAAGTTCTTCTGGTGATATAATAATTCCTGTTTTATTTTTATGAAGCACAGGTAAAGGATTTTAGGCTATGTTCACACGCAGCATTTCAGTAGCATACTGCTTACACCATGCAGTTGAAGACTAAAATTCATGCCTTGTCTGTGCGCCTTGGGTGGGGATTTGCCACTTTTTCTTGAACTAATGCTATTGCAGGTTTTTTTTTTTTCATTTACTTTTCCAGTGTGATATTCCAGGTTCTTTTTTTCTAGCATTTTTGCCTCTTTGTAGATTATGATGTTGTATGGCTTTATGCTACAATTATGAGCATACAAACGGGTTTGCGTGCTGTGCTACTATTAAAGCGGGTGTGTCACATGAATATGCTGTCCTATGTAAGGGTAGCCTAGTATGGAACGGTTTCACTCTCCTATTAGCCAGAATGGTGAAAAAAAAAAAAAAAGAATTCTGAGAAATGTTTTTTTTTATTTTTTTAATGCGTGTAAGTTTTTCAATGCACCATGGGCAGAGCCACTTCGTTCGGTGCAACTGGTTCCCCTGCACCTTCGATGCCAGCCCTGAAACCTCAGCCACTGCCTCACTCAAATAAGAGGAGGAGGAGCTAGGCCCCAGGTGCACCTGACGGCAGTCCCGCCCACTGTGCACTGAAAGCCTAGGACTAGAGGACTGGATTTCTACAAGAAAGTCATGGTTGTGTCTTAGAGCACCTCCCCCACATGGTGGTATGTTTAGTTTGAAACCAATTTTGCCAGTGACTGACTCCCTATAATGACCCGACCCATTTGTGTAAACAGTTAGAACCTTTTTTTTCCTTGGCAGTTTTTGTCATTTGCATGAACTTCTCTATGGACACATTTTGGAGACATTTTTGAAAACAGGCGCAATTGAAAAGTGGAGCAGTTGCCCATAGCAACGTGCCACGTATGGACCTTGCCTTGTAAAGGGCAGAAACAAACAGGATATGAAGTTCTTTTTAAATCACATTACTCTCAAAAAGCCAATGCAAAAAATGACCGATTAGTCTGAATCTGCCCCGTTTATGGATCTCCAGATCATACAATTGCTGAAAATAAAATTAGCAAAAATGCATATGATGCGGGTCCTAAAGAGAAGGAAAGCTGAAAGGGTCGTCCTTTAAAAGAAATTGGGGATGGCTGGGTATGGTGGTGTGTGAGTAAAAAAAAAAAAAAACGGAACTCGCCTGCTCTAGTCGCTCATTCTCTGTCCTTGCTGCTTCGGGTCCCCGCACATCACCACTGCCTGGAATCAGCATGTCACACATCCAAGCAGGCTGGAACCAAAATTAGCGGGCACAGAGACGCACAAGTTTTTCCCCCAGATTTCTTTTGTACTCACACACTATACCCAGCCATCCCCAATGTGTTTTTTTTTTCTTTTTTGGGGGGTGGTGCAAGGAAAACCCCTTTAATTCTTCCCTTCCTGGAATCCGTTTCCATTTTGTGCAGCCTTTGTGCATGTAATGTTACATACTACGCCTCTGGTTTGGAAAGTTACCTCTTCTCATTGTCAGTCTCTTTTGAATATGTTGTCAGAGTTGCAATATTCAGTCGTTAAATAAATTGCAGAATACATTACCGCGTATCGAACCTAAACGCATCGCACATGCTACCCTTTATTCCGGGCGTCTATGGTGGTGGAGAGGTTATTTATGCATCCTTTGTGTTAGGAATTCAGATTCAAGATGAGGTTTAACCTCTTGATGCCCTCTTTATGATTGGACGTTACTGGCTGATCACACATGATGGATAGTGACTAACTGATTCGCTGCATATAGGGAGCCTTAAGGGCCGTTCAGTCGTCCTCAGCCATCACAAAGTGTGACAGATCATCAATGAAACTGATGCACTCAGCCTTGAAACAACATCTAGATCATTTTTTCCAGATCATTTCTCGTAGGAGACTTGGTGACGGAAGGAAGGAAACTAGTCTTCAAAAGACTTCATATTCTCATCTTCCAGGACTGAGGCAGGTGATGCCTTTAGGTTGATCTCTGGTCTGGTCATGGTTTCAGCTCAGGGGAGGTCTCTTCGTTTTCCGTTTTTTAAAAGCGACATATCGCATCATAATTTGGTGGGGATGCCATTGTGGAGCCTGGGAGAGCTGGGTGACAATTCTCTGTGGTGGTGAATACATTGGCCTCTTCCCATTATCTGTGGCCATCATTGACAGCTTCTGATCAGAGGGCTTTTCTACTTGCACTGTGATCCAGGAAAATAGGGATCATGTCAGGGGTATCTGGTGAAATCCCATTATGCAGGTTTATCCCTCAATAATGGTTATATTTATTTGTGTTTCTTATATAGCGCCAACATATTCCACAGCACGGGAGAGAGATTGTCATCATTAACATCAGACCAATGGGGCTCACACACCAGGTCCACATTCATAGAAAGCCATTTACCGTAACCTATTAGTATCTTTTTGGAGTGTTGTAAGAAATCCAATCAAACCCATGGAGAACATACAAACTCCTTGCAGGTTTTGGTCATGGTTAGATTGGAACGCAGTGCAACAGTGTCCACCAGTGAACCTCTGATAGAAATATGACTGCTGTTCCCAGAGGTTTTGGGGAGCTGTATATGGCTTCCACCGTCCCGATCTGGACAGCTGAACCGTTCTGCTGCAGGGGAGCCCTGTCTATCAGCAGCTCTCTAGAAATTGGGGTTAGTTGGAGCACAAAAGACACATAATGCACCCCTATGGCTCTTATCATACTGATCCACTGGAGGTATGAGTTGTCAGGATTTCCCAAAGTGTACCGCCAACAAATGCCACTGAATAGGCATATAGTGGCATACATTGCCAATGTGCTCCAATTGTAAAGTAAACCTATACTGCACGGGTACTTTAAAATAAAAAATGTTTGCATCTCTGTATGAAATGGCATTGTCTGCTGCTGTAATACACCAAAAAGAGTACTGACTTATATTCGTTTGGCAGGGTCCAAAAGGTCACTATTTTGGCCTCCGCTGGGTAAATGGGGGCATATATGCTGTGTAAACATCGATTCTTATACTGGAGGTTTTCCCGACAAACACTCAGTTGGGGTCTGAATCCTGTTTTTCCGGACTGTCCATTTGGCGCTGTCAACAGGTTTAAAGGGGTTCTGTAAGTGTATACTACAGATGTTGATGACCATTCCTTTAGGATGGGTCATCAGTATCAGATCGGTGGGGGTCCGACACTCAACACCCCTAAGATCATCTGTAGACTGCAGAATACCTTATGTAGATGCCAATTTAAGTGTACCTGTGTCATTAAAGGCTGTATCTAACACATACGGTACTTAAGGAACGTTAAGGGTGCTGTCTCTGATGCCCTCTGCTGTGCCATCATGTTGTGTACGTTGGTGAAGCCCTCTATGGATAGGGGCACCTCTATAAAAGCAATGGGAAATTTTGCTGATGTACTTTGTATCATTTTCCTATTCCTTCCATGCATTTGGAACAGGCGACTAATACAAATTCTTGACAAAGATGGTGGAATTGGCCAGTGCTTTTAATTTTCGTAGTTGGCAGGGCGTGCCCCTCCTCATGCCTTTTCAGATCACTCTTCTTGCTTATTCACAAAGTGCATTTGCATTTACACCAGCATCACGCCTGACAAACGTTCACACGCGCATTCTGCTGCACAAAAGTGGGAAGCGGTGCACCTGTTCCCTGCTGCAGGCCGCCCGCGCTCCCACATTTCTTCACATCTTGCTGCGTTGCACAAAGGCTTATTGATGTGTGCAGTAATTATAGAGTGCGTGACGATTGTTAATAGCTGGGGCACAGCACACTCTCCGCTGACACAGCAGGGGTTAAATATGCATTCCACCGAGACAGAGCAGGGGGCAAAAAATGTAATTCTTTACTTCAAGACAATCAATCAAAATTGACAGTGACTTTAACAACAATTTGTGGCGTGCAGGGGACGTGGAAAGGGAGCAGCCTGCGCTGTGTGAGCCTAGACCTGTGAGCGTGTTTCTATTCATAATGATCATCTTTATTTGTCATGTAGTATTGACAGGCAGAGCGTGTGGCGGAAACGCAGAACTGCAGCCCGATCCTCAGCCTCTGGATCATACGTCCCAAATTACAGAACGTTTTCCTCCCCAAGTATAAGAGTATGTTCACACGGGCTATAAATCCACCAGAAAAAAATCTGTGGCGAAGTCGGAGCGAAGCTGCGGATCTAGCGCAGATTTTACTCTATGAATCGAAAAGGGTGAAAACTGCAATGAAAATGGCAGCATTAAAGGGGTTCGCTGAACCTACGGAGGGAAGCCGCTTACCCGCTCCCCGCCGCTGGGTTTCTCATCCTTCAGTTCCCCGTGTCAGCATTCAGTTTGATGGGGATGATGTGTGCCGCTGCAGCCAGTGACAGCAATGGCGTGTCCTCCTTACGCCACATCAGTGGGTCACATCCCTGATACATGGGGGACATGTCACTGCTCTCACTAGGGGAACGGAGCACGTCAATGGCAGCAGTGAACCTAAAGAGCAATAACCTAGTGGAAGAGAGCAGGTAGGTCAGCTTCTCTCCACCAGACGTGGGTGGGGATCAGGCTGAAAGGCCATTGAAGGTGAACAAGCCCTTTAAAGGGGTTATGCAGCCTAGGGGCCGACTACCCCAGTGGTTATAACTCGCAGTCCAAAAAAAATAAACTTGTCTTCGGTCCCACCGGACCAAAAGTGACTTTGTCCCCTGACCGCTGTGGCCAATCGCTGGCCATTCTAGCATGTGATGACTTAAGTCGGTGATTGGCCGGAGTGGTCACTGGACCAAGCTACTTCCGGTCGGCTGGAATGACAGGACTGTGGACAGATGTTGTGTTTTTTTATTTTATTTTTTCCTTCATTGGCCACAGGTTACGACCACTGGGATTGTTAGCTCCTAAGTCAGCCAGCCTCTTTAATTTATATGGTAAGGATTTAAAATCCACACCATGGATGTATTTCTGTTGCACATGGATGAAATTTGGTAAAATCTCATTGACTTTGTTGCTAATATTGTATGATGCAGATTTTTTTGCATGGAAATCTGAAGCATATGCACTATGTGCAAACATACCCTAAGTTGTCCTCTTCTGTCGGGTTGCTTAAAGAGAACCGGTCACCATAAAAATGCAAAAGTAGCTACAGGCAGCATGTTATAGAGCAGGAGAAGCTGAGCAGATTGATATATAGTTTTGTGGGAAAAGATTCTGTAAAACTTGTCATTTATAAACTTAAATTCCTGCCCATTCTGGGCTTTGAAGTCCAGGGGGCGGAGCTATAAGTGATTGACAGCCTGTCCTCTATGACTGTGTATACAGAGATAGCTGTCAATCACTGATGGCTCCGCCTCCTGGACTTAAAGCCCAGAATGAGCAGGAATATAAATGAATAAATTACAAGTTTTACTGAATCTTTTACCAAAACACTATATATAACATGCAGCTCAGACATCATGTGCAATGTGACAGGTTCCCTTTAATGTTCTGTTGAGTTGTTGCTCAGTTATAATACCTTGGTGGTTGCCACGAAGGAGGTCGTGAAAGGGGTTGTTGTCCAGCTTTTCTGGTCTCCTAAGTAGGATATATACCTAGTTATAGACAGATACTCTGATTTAGTATCACGGCAGCCGTAGGGTTCCTGCAAGGGTTTTCCAGTTTTCCCCTTGTTGGGTAATTTTTTTTCTTTAGGAAGAAAATGTCTTAAAGGGTTATCTGATCTTGAAATTCCATTTAAGATACCGTGTTAGAGAGTCCTCTGTTAATGGAGGATGTGCCTCGTTAATGGCCCCTCATCTATCAGGTGGAGGGCAACGTGCGCCTAACTCTAGAGAGCCCTGTGCACTGTATGTCTGTGTGCATTCTGTAATACTTTGTTTCCCCTGAGGTGGCGCTGTGAGAGAATTGAATGCTATCTCGCAGCTTCTCTTACAGATCACAACTGACCATGGGGGCGGGTGGGGGTGTTAGTCTGTGATCTGCTTATCCTTGGCGGTTCACCTAGCAAAATTGATGGTTGAAACTGGATAACTCATTTAAAGGCGTATTCTGTTAGTGTAACATTATCCTCTATCCACAGAATAGTGGGAAACTATTAGATCAGTGGGGGTCCTACCACCGGTAACCACGCGAACAGAGACCCCATACCCGTGGAGCTCTCCGAAATGAATATAGTTTCTGTCCGGGCATGTGCGCAGCCTCTCCATTTCTATGGGCTTCCCCGAGTACGTTGCTCGACAAACTCTGAAACTCCCTTAGAAATGAATGGAGCTGCTGCGCACACGCCCAACCAGCCGCTCAGTTCATTTGGGGGGAGGGCTCCTCGAGGTACAGGGTCCCCGTTCTCATGATTTGATGGGGGTCCGGGCAGTTGATGAGGGTTATCCCCTATCCTGTGGATAGAATAACTTTCTAGAACCAAAATATCCCTTTAAGACTCTGAAACCAACATCGTATTGCAGCTAAATGTTCTCCAAATTGGTTGTGCCTTTTACAGTGTGTGAAAAATGGAAATATGTAAAGGTTTTGTTAAAGCCTCGGTATCTTTATAGAAAAGATGTAGTATCTAGACTTTATGATCTGTCCCAAAGGGCATAAAAATCAATAGTATATACGGTATTCTTTCTTTGTGTTATTACCAAGAGGCTCATAGACTGGAGCTGGTCGGCTTCCAGCAAACATCTGAGCTAAGCCGGCCAGCAGTGCAGGAAATTCTGTGCTATGGTGTGTTATTTTAGGAATTAAAGGGGGGGGAATTAACCCTTACAGATCAGGGTTTAGGTAGAAACGTTGATGGAGAAAGTCCATTTTAAAGGTCCTTTTCTTCTGGGAACCATGGCCAGTCTTAAAGGGGTTGTCCAACTTATATCAAATATGTTAAAATAAAAAGATTGTATACTCGCCACCTAATCTCTCGCCAACTGTGTTTACATAGCTGCAGCAGTGACATATATCCGTGTGACTGCTGCAGCCAATTGCTGGTCTTTCTCACGCTGTATACCGCTGCATCAGTCACATGGGGTATATATAGCACCATATTGCATTGTAAAGTTTTTCGGATAAGTACATTTATAGATCCAGCATGTGTACATTTATGTAAACAAGTACAAATCCAATTTGGGTGCATTAATAAACAATCTTGAACATACTAGAATGAAGAACCTCCCCCCCAAAGCTTTAGGGAACTTTTGAAATAAGTCGGACAACCCCTTTAAGAATAAAGGGAGCACACAAGTGTTACAAATTCCATTTAGCTATTTCTAAGTTAAATCTGTTTCCAGGAAAGTTGGGTGATCACCAGCATGACTGCCATTAGCTCCCTTAGTGGCCCAGCTTTTCCAGCCTCTTTCGGACGGACATCAGAAGGCTCATATTTACTGGGGATTATTGTTTGACCTGGAAATGCTTTGTTGGCTTGAGCCTACCTATTTAGGTTTAATCCAAGATTTCGTATCGAGGTGGAGATATTCACCGAGCAGTTTCTGTCTAGGGAAGGGGGGGGGGGGGTCACTATTATTTATAACTGCATGAGACCCGCGTGTCACAATTCCAATATGTCTGCAATATGCCGGGCTCCTGTCCGCGGCCTGAAACGCGCCCAGGCTGGCCCTTTCCAAGATAGATCTTAGGAGCATTTAATAAGACGACCTGTGCTGACAGGCAGCACGTGGAGAGCATCCTGGATATTAATATGAATAGTCCTATTGCAAGGAATTCCCAGTATCACAGCACCTGCTCCAGAATGTGGAATTAAGGGCAGCGTACAATCGGTTTTAGCTTACTCCGTGTGTGTGTGTGTGTGTGTGTTTTTTTTATTATGTGTTTTAAGCAGAAATTAGAATTTAGATGAGACGGTGCCAGGAGGGTGTGTGGTTTCACAGAAAGGATCCAGTCTTCTGGGACTTCTCTCTCTGCTCTGAGAGCCTCTCTTCAATCATTCCTCGCTGCTAATTTTGGTGTCACTCTCATTTCTTTTTAAACGATTCATTTCAAAGGAAGAAGGGGGGGAGGGGGGGGATTGTAAATGGCCCCGATGTGATCTACAATTTAGTCTATTACTGTTGCAGCCTGCAAGCCTCCCGGGAAGCGGAACATACATGGCCTCAAGGTAGGAATTTCAATAATTGTTTCAGTAAAGTTGGATGGATTTGAAATGCTGTGTTCCACTTATTGAAACGTCAAAAAAAAAAAAAAAAGATCTGTACCTTCAACATTGCTGACAAGCAGGACTTACATCGACTAGCAGGAACTGTGGCTGACAGTACAGGACGGATCGGAACCTTGCGCCGCGTGGTTTCACGTAGCATTAACCCCTTGGCTGTCTGCTCAAATTCCTTGCATATGTAAAAGCACTACAAGAAGAGGTTGTGGAAATCGAAGCACAAATATTCTGCAGGTTTTCATGATAAATCAAACTCATGGTGGCGCTATTTTATAAAGATAATGTATTAAAAATAAAAAAGATTTACAATGTCTATATGAGCTTTATATGTTATATGCTGTGTTTTTTTCCCCTATAGTGTCATTTCTCTTTTACCAGTACAGTAGATCTGATTAATATTCTCAAAAGGCTTAATAAACAATTCGCCTGGACATGTTAGCATTCACATCTGTAGGCTTCGTTCACACAGTGTTCTCTTCTGGCACTTTAAAATGCATGAAAAAAAAAGCAATTTTTTTTAATATGTAGGAAGCACTTTTTTAGAGCAGTTTTTAGTCTCATTTTTAATGTTGGCTTCCTTCAGACAGGTTTTTTTTTTAATGCATTTTTGTTTCTAAAAACCACCATTAAGGTTGTTTTTGTTTTTACAAGCATTGTTTATACACATATTTTTATGTGCTTTTTTTTATGGGAGACAAAAAAAACATGATTTGCTTAAAAAAAAAAAAAAAAAAAAACATGCACCAAAAAGTTAGTGTTTGCAGAGCTTTTTATATTTCCCTGTTGAGTTTATGTTTCATCAGTTTTTTATATGGTAATTTGGTATAGAAACAAACATGAAAACCTGAAACGCAGGATCACGCAGAATCCAAAACTGTAAGCAAACAGTGAAGAGGATTTCCTGATGAGTTTAAACGAACATCTCTGCAGTGGTCACAGCATTTATTTCCCAAAAAAAAAAAGTGTAAAAACACCCAAAAAAAACATACTGCAAAAAACTGCTATGTGTTTCTTAAGAGTTATATGGGAGGAAAGAGATGCAAATGAGCTCTTAACCATATCTGCCTCTAATGCCACCAGATGTAAGGCAGCTATCCTATAAGTCAATGTTCTACCTTTATGGCCCCTTCACACACAATTTAGCTCTGACCTTTTTTTGGACACCAAAAAAAAAAAAAAGCCATAAAAACTTGCAATTTTGTCTTAACGTGTGGTTTGTATGGCATATCTCAGCAGTGTTTTTCTAAACTGTGTGAGATGTCAAAATGCCAGAAAAAACACCAAAAGCTTCAACATGATACATTAGAAAAAAAATATATACTAATTAACAAAAACCCCAGTAGCAAAAAAAATAAAATATAGGCTTGTGTATTCTGCATTTTAGATTTCCCATAAACTTTCAGCTAGGTGAACTGTTTTTTTTTTTTTTTTTTTTTTACTACTACAACCACAAAGGTGCACAAAAACACTATTAAAAACCTATGTGTGAACCCACCTCACCTAGGTCAGTTTGTGTTTTTCCTTTAGATAAGCCAGTGTGACAAATGTCAGGATAAAAAGCGATACTTTGAGCATGCTGCATTTTGCAAAATAAAAGATAAAACACACCACTGGTAAAAAGAGCCACCAAAACGTGTGTTTTCTACTGCACTTGAAAGTTACATCTGGCCACAAAAATAAGCCTTCAAAAACGCCTAAAATGTGAAATGTTATATTTTTGTTTTATTTTACCTTTTCCTGGGAGATCAGCGAGATTTTCCCCATCCCCAGTGGCAGAAGGATCCAGACAATCCCTAGAAAACGATCCCTATGTGGGATTTCACGTCCCTGTGTTCTGAAGCAGACATTTTCAGGTATCCTGCAGAGCCCGGCAAGCATTGCAAATTTTTAATCACAGTTTGATTCATTTTTGAAATCACCAAGGCTTATTGTTGCGGGGAGAACAATATATTAAATGCTGTTTTATTAATGTAAGCAAGCATTAACAGTAATAACATTAATTTGCAAATTATGTTATTGTGTTGTGTAAATTTCGAGGGTTTCTCTAGCCGTCATATGGGCAAATATATTAAATTGAGGTGGTGCAGCCCTTGAAGCACATGGTGTGTTTTCATCATGCCAGTAGCTCTGATGAACCAATTTTCTTCATACAATAAGCTATTGTCGAACATGAAGACGAAAGGAACCCATTATTATCCCTAATTGCAGGTGAACACCCGGACGGGATCATCCAGCAACTGCAGCCCCTCAGTGTCGGACAGTTTACCCAGCAATAGGTGAGTGCCTTCTTGCACATAGCTGTTCGGTGTCAGTCAGGCCCACCTATAAAAGCATTACCCCAGGGCTGTGTTCAGGAAAATGCAGTAAGCGCGGTGTGTTTCTCTAAACTGTCTAGGAGCAACTTAACGGCTGAGGCAGTGAATGGAAAATAATGGAAGTAATCCACGGATGGCTAATAAGGGGACTGAAGCACGACCTATTACATGTGTACATTTATCAGGGTCCTAACCCTATATTACTCACGGCTCAGGAGATTTGTCATACAACTATTAGGTCAACAGACTAACTAAAACATTTAAAGGGGATGTCCATATTGTCTGTAGGTATTATTTAAAGCAACAAAGCTGGGGAAAGGCTTGTCATTTAGGTCCAAAAACTTTTAGAAAAATCCTGTGCTTCTAATAAAAGTGTTCATTTATTTCTAGTTGTCAAGGTATATTATACCGGACGCCACCTTTCACAGACTCCTTGACTAGGCCTATACGCTCTTCGCTGTTGGTTGATACAGAGGGCTATCCTCAGACTATACAAAATCAGATACAGTACTCTATTCTGTGGGACCCCACCCAGGTATTTCTGCCAGTGGAGCTTGGCAGTCAGGTCTTGTAGTCCTTTATCCAGTGAGTTGTGGTTCGATGTTACAGCATGGCTCCACATACACAAGTTACCCCCCACACATTTACAGGTGAATAAAAAAACAAAACTTTTCCAGGGCAAACACACCCTATATTTCCTTTGCCCAATCAGATGGTTAAACGATAATGTTATCGGATGAGTTTTGCTCTCTAGCCAGTCCATTTGGTGACCAGAGTAGCAGTCTTTTCAAATAAAGGCAAGATGGAGCCCAACAATCCCATAATCCTCCACTCTTCTTGGCCAACACTCTGTAATTTGGCCACTAACTCTTTGAAACACTGAGCATGAATATAAGAAACACAAAAATATATGTTTGTCACGATAGTCATTATAAGAACATTTTCCAATAAAATGTAGGAAAGCATGGTCCTGTGCATCGGAGGGCCCATGTTACAACAACTTGTGGTGGCCGCTATGTCTCTGCTCCTCTGCCCCCAGAGTAGTTCTGTCCATCCATGCACGCTGCAGCCTGCGTCTTCCTGGTTAGGCTCTTCTCTCTGCCCATAGGGTCTACAAGCATGCTCCCTCTGGCTCTTTTTTTATTAACAAGTTTTCAATATACAGAAAAAAAACATAAAGAAGATAAGGGGATGAGTACATGCAATCCCATTGGACAATCAGAAAGATATCAAGACATTTTTCCAATTGACATCCAATTTTCAATAATGAAAGCACACAATACAGAAATATACCCTTTCAAATGTAACACAGAATGTTATTGAAAAAACCCACCCCCCCACCCAGCGATGAGACGGGTACCATACCACTTACATAGGTATAATGTATCAGGGCACTGAGGAAGATATAGCCAACACCCTAAGTATGAGCTTAACCCCTGCCCTTTCAATGATGACCTATTCTCTCAACTCCCCCACTCCAGGCCACCCACCATAATTATCCTTCCCAGTCCCGGTCTCGTATATGCATACTCCAAAACCGTACGTATCTCTGAAACCACTCCTCCTAACACAGCCCAGATAGTCATACGCCATGTTGTGTCGCAGTGGTCCTATAAGATACCCACTTGTCCCAGATTTTGGTAATCTTGACCAAACACTGCCTTTTAATATATACTCCTTTTTCCAGGCGAAGGATCTCGTCCATTCCGTTCAAGAATTCCACCCTGGAGGGGGGCTGGGGTCTAAGCCAGTATTTAGCAATTAACTTCCTGGCCTGTAAGAGCAGACGCTGCCCCCACAGGCGCGAGCTACAGTTTGTAATGTCCAACATTCCCAATACACATGTCCTCGGACCACAATGTGATGCCTCTTTAATACAAGTTAACACGTCTGTCCAGAAATTCCGACGCTCCATACGCTCCCAGAACATGTGCATCAGGGATGCAGGACTCTCCCCAAATCTGGGGCAGGATGCATCGTTCCTAACCCCGATCTTAAATGGAAAAGATGAGTCCGGTATACACAATGAACGAGAAGTATTTGGGACATGCGCTGGCCCTCGCGGACTGATAACTGAGGTGTTAGTGCCAGTACTGCTTTCCATAGAACCAACCTCCCCCTCCCATTTTTGTTTGACCACCAAGGGGTCATGCTTCACAGATTTCACGAACAGGTTCCTGTATATGGATGATATTAATCCACTTGTGGAGCCGCATGTGAGAATCTGTTGTAACAATGAGACTACTGTACATGTAAGCGACACAGACCTTGCCTGAGCTTGGAATGCATTTCTCAATAGCAAAAGATGATTAAAGGCCGTATGAGGAAGAGCGAACTCAGTTCCTGAATTGTTCAAATGATTTCAACACACCCTTTGCAGCTGATACAAGAACACCACACCCTTCCATTCCCAAGGGGAGAACCCCTCTAGACGAAACATTTCGGGCAACTGAGGATTCCTCCATAGAGGGGTGACCCGAGTGAAGCCCTGTATAGACAGCGAGTCACGACACTTATGCCAAACCATATACATCAAATTAAGTGTAGGATATCCCGCCAACTGGTCAGAGAGACCACTATGCTCTAGTAGGGCTATAGGGGATTCATTTTCTATAATGTGGGCCATCAGCCACGCAGATGCGTTGTCCCCAGGAGTCCTCCCCCAACCCCATGGATTAGGAATAGAGACCCCCCTGCATCTTTCCCTCTTTGTAAAGTATCCAACTGGATCCTGGCCCGTTTTTTGCACCAGATTAAGATTCTAAACAACCTTTGTATTCTAATCAAAATCTGTTGTGGGATCCAAACGGGAGTTATGTAGGACATACATACTTTCCGGCATAAGTATAATTTTAAGGAGATTACTTCTACCTATTTCAGACATTCGTAGTTTGCACCACGCATTGATTTTTTCAAACCTACTGTTCAGGAGTGGATCTTTTTTTTTTCACATAGTGCCCAATATTTGATGAAGCCACGATTCCCAAATACTTGAAGTTGTGAGCAACCTGCAGCTGAGTGGACAGGAGGGAGACAACAACGGGGACCGGGTCCAGTGGGAACAGTTTATACGAAGCCCAGAGCGGTCTCCAAAGTCTTGTAAAAGAGACATTATGAGGACCAACGACCCTTCCACATCTCCCACGTATATGAGCATGTCGTCCGCATATAGGGAAACACATTCCTCTCTGGCTCTCATAGGGAACCCAACAATTCTATTGGATGAACAAAGTCGGCATGCAAGTGGCTAAATTGCAGTGGCGAATAGAAGAGGTGATAGCGGGCATCCCTGACGCATACCCCTACCCAACTCAAAGACCTCGGATGTACCACCATTAGCTCTGATCCTAGACTTGGGGCCGCAATGTAACAGTTGAACCAAAGAGATCAAGGTATTCCCAAATCCCATAACGCTTAAAGGGAACCTGTCACCGGGATTTTGTGTATAGAGCTGAGGACATGGGTTGCTAGATCACTGCTAGCACATCCGCAATACCCAGTCCCCATAGCTCTGTGTGCTTTTATTGTGTAAAAAAAAACGATTTGATACATATGCAAATTTACATGAGATGAGTCCTGTCCCTGACTCATCTCACATACAGGACTCATCTCAGGTTAGTTTGCATATGGATCAAATCAGTTTTTTTACACAATAAAAGCACACAGAGCTATGGGGACTGTATATTGCGGATGTGCTAGCGGCCATCTAGCAACCCATGTCCTCAGCTCTATACACAAAATCCCGGTGACAGGTTCCCTTTAATACATCCCATAGGTAGTGCCACTCAGCACTATCGAAGGCTTTGGCAGCATATCAAGGAATAATATGGCCTGACGTCCTGACCGCCTCTGAATGTTAAGAAATAACCATCTAAGGCTTTCCTGGCCGTGCTGCGGCCCCAAAATTGCGGGCCACAATGCACGAACACTGACCGTGGGGCAGCCACAGCGGATCGCGGACCCATTCACTTTAATAGTAGGCCACACTCTCCGCCGAGAGCCGTGAGGTAGATATCCCAGTGAGGTAGTTTGCAATATTTTGGCTGGCGCACCCACCCTATTCTTTTCCAGCCAATCATCTTGTACTACCTATGACACCTTACCTTGTGGGAAAGTGTCTAAGCAATAGGCTCTAGCCCGCTGTGTCCTGCAAAGGTGTGCTGTTCTACGTTTATGTGTCTGTGTACTGACTTGTTTCTGTTTCCCGGATGTGACCCTTTGCTGTCTGACCTGACCTTTGCCAGATCTCCATTCTGACCCTGAGCTGTCCGCCCTGACCTTGGACTGTTTATCGGATCAAACGAACTGTGCCTGCTCTAACCTCAACCTGTCCCTGGCTATGGTTTTGCTTGATCCCTCAGTCCTCTGCATCTGTGTCTCTTGATCCCTGCGGGTCAGCTGTCACTTGTATACAAACTACTCTAGGAAGTAGTGGCCTGATGGTTTCCCTGCAGCAAAGTCCAGATCCAGGTACAACAGTGAACACCAGAGGAAGCACTTAGATAATGTCCCAAACCAAATTTGTTCAAGTGACACAGTGGGGCCGCATCCTCTTCGCAACAATTAGCTTGTCACAGATTCCATAATAAAAGCCGAAACATACTGTTATATTTCTTAGTAAAATGAGGGACATCTTAACAGAAACCCAATGGACCCCATTATAGTCAATGGGATCTGTCAGGCTCTGTTGGTGTTCATGTGGTGGCTCCAACACTGCTGTGTTCTTCTGTTTTTATAATAGAACATGAAAAAGGAAATACGAGCACAACTGTGAATTTAGATTTACGCTTTTCAAACCGTGAGGGTATTAAACAAAGCATAAACCACTGTTACATGCATATGCAAGTCACTGTAAAAGAGCCCAGTAAAAGTAGTATGTTCTGGGACTGATCTGTTTTATGAATGGTAACTTGCCACTGTATGGTACTTATCATATTTAGGATGTCCTGTTTGCAAATAAAAAATTGGAATAACTGATTATGTCTCTGGAATTAAGGGGAAAAAAACACTTAAAACCGTCTGGTGCCATAAAGTATTTTGTTGTAAATCGTGGATGAGATTATAGCAGTTTTTGTATCTTTGCTACAGAAAAAGCTGAGGCAACAATGTGAATCACGTGTTAAATAGAGAATCCTTTTGGATTTTGCAGCTGGGCATCAGATACCTGGAATGTTTGAAGACACTCCATTTTATTACGGCGTATGTTGATAGTGTCCCTACGGGGTGCCTCGTATCTTATTAATGCTCTTTCGAGACTGAATATCATCTGATTCTTTGTTTTATTATAATGAAGGCAGATAGGTCCTCTGAATTTTAAATTGCGCATACTCATACATGTGATAATGGTTTATCGTAAGAACCCTATGCTTTGAAATGTCTAACTGCACAGGACTATGCTTTTCTAGATGTTATTACAAGCACTGGAATTTCTACAGGTTTTAGAAACTCTTGATTCCTGTAAGCCGGCAGGTTCTGTGCATTTGTGCATAAAGACAAGGTTAGGAATATTTATTATGAGGCACATTTGTTAAAACTGGCGTATGAAGAGGTGCCGAAACCAGCGTAGAAAATTGTAAATGAGACAGGCCTGCCAGCCCTTCCCCGCCTACGCCACAACCACTTTTTTAGCCATGGCGTGATTAGGGAAAAGTCGCATATTGTGGTGCCGCAATCTGCACCTGAAATACGCCTAATATAGGCGTATTTCAGCTTAGTAAATGACCCCCTTTGTTTCTGTTTGGTATATCCCACAGGTCGTCTAGGCGCAATTATTTATTATTTCAAGGACAGTTTAACTGTAAACACATTCAGGCTTTTTTTTTATTTTATTAACCACCTAACTGTTCTGCCAGAGCTGGAAGTGGAAGGGAGAAGTCTGCTTTAGCTGCTAATATCTCCTGATTGGTAGCAGAAGCATGGGCCTGGTCTTGTTTGAAAGCTGGCATTCCATACCAGACCAAAAGGACAGCATTAGCCCAAGATAAGCAGGAGATATCACTGTTAGAAATTGAGCCGGGAATAATCGCAAGTAAAACCTGCTTTTACTTTCACTTTCAGCTGCATTCACTACATCCAGATTTCGAACAGTGATATTTTCCCATGTACTGAAGATATCCCAGCAGCTTTCAAACAATACAAAGCCCATATCTCTAGCTGGTACCAAACCAGAGATATGAGCAGATAAAGCAGCCTAGAGCAGGCATCCTCAAACTGCGGCCCTCCAGCTGTTGCAAAACTACAACTCCCAGCATGCCCAAACAGCCTACAGGTATCAGCCTACAGCAGGGCATTGTGGGAGTTGTAGTTTTACAACAGCTGGAGGGCCGCAGTTTGAGGATGCCTGGTCTAGAGGAAAATGACAGAGCAGCTGCAGAGCTGACAGGCTGCAGGAGGAAAGGAAAATAGTAAAAACATATAGAAATGTGACATTATCATCATTGTGGTGATCCACATAATAAAATTATGTTCTTTTTAGCACACCATGAACGCCGTAAATAAATTCCACAAAATAATGTTAAAATTGCTGTTTTTTTTTTTTATCTTTCCCCGTATAAATAAAATAATAAAAGTTATTTGATACACTATATAGACCCCAAAATGGTTCCTAAAAAACCTACGACTAATTCAGCAAAATAAAAAAAAGAATTTAGAAGAAAAAATTAAAAAGTCATGACTGCCGGAACACAAAGGGGGAAAATATTATTGGTCCTTAAGGCTAAAATGAATTGTCACTAAGGGGTTAAAAATGCAATAGTGTCCCATGAATTGTGCGCCAACAAGATTTACTGCAGACACACTTTTAAAATCAACAATAAAAAAGTGAAATTTTTGGGAGTTTTTATTTTAATGTGACTGTTAGGAGGCTAAAGGGATTGTTACAGTGTGGACAAATTGTTGGCAAAGATTTAAAAGAAGCAATACCCTATTCACTGATTTCCCCCCTACCATTTTGACGCTGACCATGTCCCCGATGATCTCTAGTTCCCAGTCTCATATCAACAAACGGAATTCCTGCTCAGCCAATCAATGGCCACGGCGGTGACCGACCTCCAGCCAGTGATTGAGAGAGCAGCCGTTTCCTGCCTGAGATAGCACCAGGAAAATAGGGAACAGTGGTGAATCAGTAACCATTAAAATGGAGGTGACAGGGGATCAGTGAATATTGCTTTTTTTTTTTTTTTTGCAAACATTTTTGTTTTCTATCTGGACAATCCCTTTAAGTTTTAGAACTCTTAAGGCCTCTTTCACGCCGGCGTTGCGGGAAAATGTGCAGGTGCATTGCGGGAACACGCACGATTTTTCAGCGCGAGTGCAAAACATTGTAATGGGATCGGTGTTCTATAGATTGCTATTATTTTCCCTTATAACCATGTTATAAGGGAAAATAATGCATTCTGAATACAGAATGCATAGTACAATAGCGCTGGAGGGGTTAAAAATATTTTTTACTCTCCTTAATCCACTTGATTGCTCAGTCGGCATCTCCTTCAGACTTCATCTTAGCTCTGTGCAGCAACAGGACCTGTGGTGACGTCACTCCGGTCATCACATGATCCATCACCATGGTAAAAGATCATGTGATGACCGGAGTGACGTCACCACAGGTCCTGTTCCTGCACAGAAGACAGACAGAAGAGATGCCGGGCTGTGTGAGCAAGTGGATTAAAGGGCTTCTGTCACCCCACTAAAGTGATTTTTTTTTTGTTGGGCTAGTTACATTCCTTATAGCGCGATATATGAGAATATAATGTTGTTACTTACTTTCATGCGGCCGTTTCTTGAGAAAACGAAGTTTTATAATATGCAAATCCGGTCTCTACCAGCAAGTAGGGCGTCTACTTGCTGGTAGCTGCCGCAGAAAACCGCCCCCTCGTCGTGTTGATTGACAGGGCCAGCCGTGATCTCCTCCTCCGGCCGGCCCTGTCAGTATTTCAAAAATCGCGCGCCTCTATTCATTCGGCGCAGGCGCTCTGAGATGAGGAGACTCGTCTCCTCAGAACTCCCTCAGTGCGCCTGCGCCGATGACGTCTTCTCTTTCGGTGATGTCATCGGCGGAGGCACACTGAGGGAGTTCTAAAGAGACGAGCCTCCTCATCTCAGAGCGCCTGCGCCGAATGAACAGAGGCGCGCGATTTTTGAAATACTGACAGGGCCGGCCGGAGGAGGAGATCACGGCTGGCCCTGTCAATCAACACGGCGAGGGGGCGGTTTTTTGCGGCGGCTACCAGCAAGTGGACTCCCTACTTGCTGGTAGAGACCGGATTTGCATATAATAAAACTTTGTTTTCTTAAGAAACGGCCGCATGAAAGTAACACCATTATATTCTCATATATCGCACTATAACGAATGTAACTAGCAAAAAAAAAAAAAAACACTTTAGTGGGGTGACAGAAGCCCTTTAAGGTGAGTTAAATTTTTTTTTATTTTTTTTTAACCCCTCCAGCGCTGATTTACTATGCATTCTGTATTCAGAATGCTAATATTTTCCCTTATAACCATGTTATAAGGGAAAATAATAATGATCCAGTCTCCTAGCAACCGCATGTGAAAATCGCACCGCATCCGCACTTGTTTGCGGATGCTTGCGATTTTCACGCAACCCTATTCATTTCTATGGGGCCAGCGTTACATGAAAAACGCACAAAATAGAGCATGCTGCGATTTTCACGCAATGCATAAGTAATGCGTGAAAATCACTGCTCATGTGAACAGCCCCATAGAAATGAATTGGTCGGATTCAGTGCGGGTGCAATGCGTTCAACTAGCGCATCGCATCCGCGCGGAATACTTGCCCGTGTGAAAGGGGCCTTACAGTTAAGTAATGACTGACTGTAGTTCCTAAATTCTGTAGTCTTTATCAATTCATGTAAAGATGTGGTAAAGTTGTATGTGTGGCAGGTAACCTGATATGGAGAGGTTTTCTGGTCCTTTTTATGTTGATGGACTATCCTCAGGATAGGCCAACAATATCAGGTTGGTATCAGTCCAACACTCGGTATCTTTGCCGATCAGGTTTTTGGGACTAGCTTTGACTACACATCTCTGTCCATTGTGTAGACAGAGACTGCTTACTGCAGTGCTGCTCCCATTGAGATGAATAAGAGCAGCGAGGAGAGATGCTAGGCACATGCGCGCGGGACATGCACACTCAACTTTAGGTGGCAGAGCAGGAAGGAAGGAGAGCGCTCCTTCCTTCCAACTGTGTGATGCTGGCCAGCCACTGCCACCAATGAAAAGCCTGACAAAGGGGTTGTGAGGGAGGGATTGGTTAGGATGTCACTGTCCCACAGATGGAGTTGTTTCAGCTAGTATCGGAGGGAGGGAGCGAGCGGGAGAATGACCTTGGAGCGCAGTTTCTCTTCCTGTCATGTGCACCTTTTTTTTTTTTTTTTTTTTTTTTTTTTTTTTTTAAATTTTATTGGGAAAACTACAAAACATTTACAATAAAAAATTTATTACAGTCTCTCAATTCTTAGTAACCCAAGTGATTATATGTGCGTATATTCCACTCATCTTTTCAAAATATTTAGAAAACCCTCCCCTCCCTCCCAGTTTGTGGTGCGTCAAAGTAGGACCCTTATATATAAAACAACTTGATCTCAGCTAACCAGACCTCCAACCACCCCATATCCTGGTCCATTGATATTCATTTTCCCTCCGTCTGTATAAATTTTTTTCGTAGTTCATTACCTTATCAATTAAATTTATCCATGTGTTTTTGTTTGGAGTAGATCGGGCAAACCAGGTGCGGCTGATCAAAACTCTAGCCAACATCAATACTCTACTCAAAAGAATCTTTTGATACTTATGATTTTTTAATTTGGAGAGATCATTGAGAATAAATACTTGTGGTTCAAAAGGAATTCGAATTTTTAGTTTACACATAATGTAGTTATTGATACCGTTCCAGTAGTTTATAAGTTCTGGACAGGTCCATATCATATGGAGAAAGTCTGCTCCTACAGTGTCACATTTGGGACAGTTGGACGTGTCTCTTAACCCACATTTGTTCATCCACAATGGAGTAATATATAATCTGTGGCAGATATAAAATTGTATCAGGACATGGTTAAAGTTCTGGGATAGTGAAGATAGATTCCCAAAAATATTATCCCACCCTTCTATTTGTACATTCGGACAGTCCACCTCCCACGCTTTTTGTCCTGGAGAGTGTATGTCACTAAACCGTGCTTTAAGTAATAACTTATATATATTTGAAATTTTTATTCTGGAATGTGTACCTCCTACCCAATCATTCAGAAAGGATACATTATCTATATCCAACAGCCGCTTATCATCCAAGCTGGATAACACAGAACGCAATTGGAAATACCTAAACCATGAAAGATTTTTTAAATTTTGTATCATTTCTATATAGGATTTAATTTCTCTATCTTTAACTACCTGTGAGATATATAAAATTTTATTCTTCTGCCAAAATGTGTCAGCTGCAATTTCATCCAGCCTTTGTAAATACAAATTATGCCAAAGAGGCGTAAATGTAAGTGAACCCTTAACTTTCAACCATGTCCTAGTTGTAGCCCACACCTTAAGGAGTAGTTTTATAGTCTCTCTGTAGCCTTGCTCATAGCTCTTCAATAGGCCAGATTCCAACAAGGAAAAAATATTATTGTGGGCATGACTATTTACCAACTTCCCCAGTAGTGCGCTATGCTCTGATTCATAGCACCTCAATAGCTGGGCTGCAATAAAGTATCCCTTAAAGTAGGGGAGATTTAAACCCCCGCACTCCACTGATCTATACAAATACTCCAACTTAATTCGAACTCGCTTTCTTCCCCATATTAAATCATTAATTAGTCTCTCTATAAGTTTAAAATGTTTGTCTTGTATCCAAATAGGTGTATTCCTGAGCACATAGAGCAATTGTGGTAATATCACCATTTTGACTAGTGAAACTCGATCAGCTCTAGAAAGGGGAAGTTTCAGCCAGATCCCTATTTTAGCTCTGATCTTTACTATTATGGGGATCAAATTAAGTTCTACAAAATTTTCGACCCGAGGCGATATCGTCAAACCCAAATATTGAAAAGTATCAACAATATCCAACTGTGTAACAGGAATCTCTTTCTGTGGTAGGGGGTCTATTGGAAGCAGACTAGTCTTGGTCCAGTTTATAAGAAGACCAGAAACCTCACCAAATAATTTAACCATTTGAATAATCCTAGGGAGAGTGGTTTCCGTATGATCTATAAAAAACAGAACATCGTCTGCATATAGTGAGATACGATCTTGTGTTCCTAGCGTACCAAATCCTTTGATCTGATCGTCCTGCCTAATGGCCATCGCAAGGGGTTCGATATATATATCAAATAATAAGGGAGATAGTGGGCAACCCTGACGGGTGCCTCTGTTTAACTCGATACTGCTACTCAAAATTCCATTAAGACTCAATTTAGCCCTTGGAGATCCATACAATAGCCTAAGAGTACGTATAAACCTCTCTCCAAAGCCCATCCTAGCAAGAACCTTCCAGAGGAAACGCCACTCCACCCTGTCAAAGGCCTTAGAGGCATCTAATGACAGGATGGAGCGGGCGGTCCCCCCAGGGGCCTGGATATTAGAAAAGAGCCGGTGTAGATTATAATGTGTACCCTTATTTTTAATGAAACCGCTCTGATCCGGATGGACTATGGAGGAGATGACCCCAGAGAGCCTTGTAGCAAGGACCCTCGCCAAAAGCTTTACATCTGCATTAAGCAGTGAAATTGGTCTGTAAGATTCTAAATCTAGAGGGTCCTTGCCTTTTTTTGGAATTAGTATCACTGTAGCCTCCATCATTGAATCTGGCAACCTCCCATCCTCCATTGATTCAGTAAAGACCTCCAGTAATCTAGGAAAAATACAGTCCCCATATTTGCTATAAAATTCATATGGAAGCCCGTCTGAACCAGGAGTAGAATTAGGTGAACATAATTTAATAGCTCCCTCAAGTTCCTTAATTGAGACCTCCAGTTCTAATGCTTTCTTTTGGTTCTCAGTAATAGTTGAAAAGTTAATCCTATCTAGGTAGAGATCTATCTTATCGTCTGTAATATTAGAATCAGCCTTATACATATCAAGAAAATAATCAAAAAAGGCCTTCTCCACCGGACCCTGACCAGTAACTGTTCTACCATCCCTCACTCGAACCTTCTCTATATGTTTTTTAGGTTGTTGATTGGAGATTACTCTGGAGAGTAGCCTACCGGGTCGCCCAGAATCAGTAAAATATTTTTGCCCTTTAAAGAAAAGATTCTGTTGAGCTTTATCCAGTAAAAAATTAGCATATATTTGTGTGGCTTTTTGCATATTTTCCCTATTTTTCTCCGTCTTATTTATATGGAAGGATTCTGTCGCTAAGATCACATGTTTCTCTAGATTTTTCTGTTTTTTTCCATATTCTCTTCTAAGATTCGTGATATTACTAACCATCAATCCCCTCATGTACGCCTTAAAGGTATCCCATACCACTTGAATTTTTGCTGAGCCGTCGTTGATATCCCAGAATCGGCCTATTTCATTTCGAATTATTTCATGTGTCTTTATGACTGATAGCCAGTAAGGGTTTAGTCTAAAGGGAGGTTTTGATATATATCTATCCTGAGAGAAGCATAATTCAAGTACTAACGGGGAGTGATCAGATATTGACCTTGTTTCATATTTCATTCGTTTTATCAATTTCATATATTTGCTATTTATCAGTACTAGGTCAATTCTAGACAATGATTTACCTGCTTTACTAAAACATGAAAAAACCCTTTTCCCCTGTCCCAGATATTCCCAAGCGTCCTCAAATCCAGCCTCCAGGCAGAACCGTGCGAGGGGGGACCCCTGGACCGTACTGTCACCCCTAGCACTCATAGAGACCCTATCACGTAAAGGATCGATGACACAATTAAAATCACCAATAATCAATGTTGGACATTCTGGCCATTTATCCATGAATAATAGAAGAGAGTTAAGAACCAGAAGAGAAAATGGCGGAGGGATATAGACAAAGGCCAAAATACATAACTCTCCCCCTAACCTGCAATATAGAAAAATAAATCTTCCCTGTTGGTCAACAGAGGATGCCTCACAAACGAAGTCAATAAGTCTATGTATCAACACCGTAACACCTCTCGAGTAATTGGAGAGGGTAGAATGATACGTATGCACAGCCCATCCCCTGTCGACCACTCTAGTGGTCTCCTCAGTAAGATGGGTCTCGAGCAAACATACTATTGCTGGTAGATGGGCCTGAGTCAAGTCAAAAACCGCTTGTCTCTTACCTCTTTCCCCCAAACCACGTACATTCCAAGAAAAAATTCTAATCATCGTCATCAACAATGGTTAAATGGAAGATTAGGAGAGAGGGAAAAAGGAGAAAACAAGATGGAAAAAGAGAATAATAAACTGAAAAAAAAGGGAACCACACCTACTTTGACGCACCACAACCCAACCCCCCCCCCTCACCCCCCTCCCACAGGCAACCCACCACATATTGTAGTAGATTTCTTTCCTATGACCAACCCTCGACCCTCCCCCCAGTCAACCACCCCCACACCGCCATTTTGAAGCAAAGAAGACTACATTTAGGGGTATGAGCCCCTTATATTACTAATTATTCCCGTCAATTCATAACCCAATTGAGTCATCGATTGTTTCGCTCAATCCAGTCCGCGGCTTCTTCTGAGGTATCAAAAAAAAAAGTTTTATCTTCAAAAATAATCCGCAGTTTGGCCGGGAATATAAGAGAATATTTAATATCCCTCTCTCTTAGCTTCTTTTTAACAATCATGAATGTGCGTCTCTTTTCTTGTATTTCTTTCGAAAAGTCAGGAAAAAAGGCCAGTCTAATCCCGTTATACACAACCGGTGAGGATTCCCTCGCCCTTCTCAGGAGGACATCTCTGTCCCCTGAAGTCAGTGACTTAGCAAGGATTGTCCGAGGTTGTCTCCCTGGAATTGGTTTTCCTCCTGGGACCCGATGAGCTCTTTCAATCATGAAAAGAGGAGAAAATGACTCTTTACCAAAGTTCTCAAGAATTAGTTTCTGTACAGATTCGGTTGGATTTTTTCCTTCCTCACCCTCTGGAATCCCTATTATTCTCACGTTATATCTTCGTGACCTATCTTCAAGGTCCACTACCTTTTTCTTCAGGAGATTATTTTCCACTTTAAGTATAGAAACTTCCGTATTTATTTTTTTGGATTCCTTCTGTATAAGGGTGACAGAACTTTCAAGGGTGTTGAGTCTGTCTCGCATTTTGGTCAATTCATCTTTTATTAGTCCCACATCAACTTGAATAGATCCAAGTTGGGTTGTAACCACCTGTATTAAATCTCCGTTCTGTTTAACCGCTAGGAGTATTTCTTCCAGCGGGGACGAATTGTCATCAGGGATAACTTCCCCCATTATTCCATCCTCCTCCTCAGGGTATCTAGCGCCTTTTTGTATTTCTCGCTCAGTTACCTCTAATTCATAATTTTTTTTTTCAGAGAATTCTTTTTGTCCGCCCCTCGTATTGACCCTTGGGGATTTCAGAAACTGGTCAAGTTTTGTTGGTTCAGCCGTTCTAGACCCATGTTTCTGACCTGATAGATCGGTCGAACGCCTTGGGGCTTTTGGGCCCATATCTTATTCCTCTTTATTTTTTTTTTTATTTTTTTTTTTAAATATATTTTTTTTAGATATTTATTTGATTTTTTTTTTCCCCTTATTCCGCCTCCTTTCTCTCTTTTAAATATATACCTTTTTTTTTTTTTTTTTTTGCTCTCCTTCTTTTTCTTTTTTTTTTTTTTTTGTTCCTTTTCTTTTTCTTTTTTTTCCTTTTTTTTTTTCCTTTTTTTTTCCTTATCCCCCTTTTCCCTTTTTTTTTTTTTCCTTTTTTTTTTCAGTGCCTTCTTCTTAGTTCTTGTTTTTTTTCCCTTTTTTTTTTTTCACTCTTCCCTTTTTTTTTTTATTTTTTTATGTCCACTCTTCTTTATACTCTTTCTCCTCTTATTTCCTTTTTTTTTTTTTTTTCCCCCCTTCTCCAGCTTATATTTTAGACTTTAAAGTTGGCTTTCTTGTGATCTTATGATCAAATGCAGCTTATAATCATATGCAATCATACACAACTTATTCAAAGTCCGTTCAAGGTTAGTTGGAGTCAGCAGTTATAGGGAGGTTAGTCACTAGAGGAGAGAAGCTTATAGCTTCTTCAAAAAACCATCAGATATGAGGGAACACAAGGTTACTCACTGACATCAGAGCAAGGGGGGGTAGCGGATCAGGCAGGAACCGGAGGCACACTCCACGGAGGTAAAGGAGAGAAAACCTCCAGACGGCAAAACTGTTCACAGTAAAATGGAGAGCAGGAAAGGAGGCAGGAGCGGCAGCATCAAGCACGGCACAATCAAGAAAGAGCCGGAGGCAGCCTGAACCTAACAGCCGATATCAGCAGCGTGGCAGGCTTTGGGCAAAAGGCAGCAGCGCTGATCACACGGTCCCGGTCACAGAGAGGGTAGATGGAGGATTCGGCACACAGACGCCAGCATACTCGAAGCGGCAGCGAGGTAGCAGAGCAGCGGGGAGAGCCGGGAGCGCGACGTCCACTACGTCATCACGTCACCACCTGTCATGTGCACCTTGAAAATATCACAGAGCCCCTTGCAGCAGAGCCCCGTGACCACTAGACCCTAGTCAGTTTTGTGCAGCCAATTCAGGTATATTTACGATGTCAGCCTGAAATAAATGCAGGCAGATATCAATGTAATAGTAAGGCCTATTTCACACTGTTGGCATAGTTCCTGCATGCTGTTCTAGCAGAGAACAGCCTGCCAGAGCTATCTGGTTCCGGTCCCATGCCGCGTGAATCAGTCATCGCTTTTCTAGACAAAAATGTTAGGTTTAAGAATAAGACAAACAACATGTGATATTTAATACATGTGGCATAAAGTACGCCAACACAGACTCAAGCACAACTGACTTCAAATATTCTCCTTGTGATAAATTCCCCTAATGGGCCTTGTAATTTCAATGCTGACTTCTGGCACCAGAGCTACTGCAGAACAGCTGATCGTCAGGGGTGCAGGGTATCAGATCCCGTCCGATCAGATTTTCATGTCCTATCCTGAGATTAGGCTATCAACATAAAAGGACCAAAGAACCATACAAAGGTTTTGCAAGTAGTTGCCATTTGTATGTTAGGCTACTTTCACACTAGCGGCAGGCTGTCCCGGCAGGTGAACAGCCTGCCGGATCCGTCCTGCCGCTAGTGCACGGTGCCGCCCGGAAGTCCGCTCTGGCCCCATTCACTATAATGGGGGTGGGCCGGAGGTCCGGCCGCAGCACAGCAAACATGGCGAGAGGCGGCCAGAATAAAACTACGACTTATCTAGTCTGTAAATAATTGAGCGCTGTTTTAATATTGACTGATTCTAGTGTCATTTTTTTAATTATAAGTACTTTGGATAGAGTTTGAACTGTTGAAATGTATGATCTCTTGTTAACCTGGCGGAATGTTTTTTCTTACAGTCTTAAGACATCTTCGGCAGAACTTAAGAAGATTTTGGCCAATGGACAGGTAAGCTGTCATCTTAATTGGAATAAAGATAGCCTGACCAGCAACTGATCGTCATAACTTTAGCTTCTCTAGTGGCTGCTAGTTGTACATTTCACCTGCAGTGGAAAGATAGTATTACATAGCTGACATTCAAATGGAAGGCAGTCCTTTGTATTCTGAGGTGGACTGGGTCCACCAGAGCAGGAACCACTGATACTCGGAAAACGATTGTTTTACAGAGACCATCACATGAAGAAAGTCTGAATTATCAACTGCTGGATGAAAGTAACCTCACTCCATTTGTTATTAGGTTTATCTAGCACTGCATATTACGTGGCACAGTATATTAAAACAGTAAAAGTAAAAAAAAAATACACATATATAAGTCCTTTAGATAGATAGAGATATATATATATCTATCTATCTCTATCTATCTATGTTTGTATGTATGTTCTGCGATCACTCAAAAACGCAACCATCGATTTCAATGAAACTTGGTATACACATCCCTTGCTACCTGGAAAAAAATCTTGTGGGGGTCATACGCCCCTACACAGCAGCTGCATGGAATTTGTATGCTCATCAACCAATTTCTACTAAACTTGGTACACCTATCACTTACTATCTGGGAAAGAATACTGTGAAGGTAACATGCTGGTACACAATGAGTTTCTGTCTGTCCCGACGTCTGTCTGTTCTTTATGCACGACCAAACGACTCGACCGATCTTTACCAAATTTAGAACCCAGGTACATCAGGTATCCGGGAAGGTTTTAGACCGGGTCTCTGCTTTCTAGGACGTACCGTTCCTGAGATATTCCCAGAAAATGACCTGCATTAGCCAATACAAGCCTGCAAGTCTTTCTCTTCATATCCCAACTGCCATACACACGGTCACATGACCCTTATCAGCCAATAGAAGATCGCACGCCCTTAGTCTCCACATACACACAGTTTTACTCCAGGTTTCCATAACAACCCAGTCACTTTTCTTCACTGCTGCTTTAGGCTAGGGCTACACAACGACATGTGTCGCGCGACAATAAGTCACACGATACATAGGGCACTGATGTTGCACGACAATTTTTATAATGATAGGCTATGGTGTTGCACGGCGACATGTGACATGCTGCGACTGCGATGCAATAGTCGCAGAAAAATCCATCTTGGACGAACTGTCGTGTCGCAGCCGCAGCATGTCATATGTCGCACTGCGACACCATAGCCTATCATTATAAAAAATTGATGAGACAAAATGTCGCGCAACACATGTCGTCGTGTAGCCCTAGCAATAAAGGGACAGGGCGCTGTGGAGGTGACGGTTATAGAGGCGTTCACTGTGGATGTTACTGTAAAGGGGACAGGTCGCTGTGGAGGTCACTGTTAAGGGGGCAGGGGCCACTATTAAAGGGGCAACTGCTGTGGCGGTCACTGTTTTAGGCAGCAGGGTACAGTGGAGGTCACTGGGGGGGGGGTCAGTGTTAAGGGGTGGGGAACTGTGGAGTTCACTGTTATGGGGGATACTGTTGATATCTTTTAATGACGCACACAAACATTAAATGAAATATCCTGTCGCTTGCGCAGGGACCACCAATCATCGCTTCTGAGCAACAGACTGTGCGGGCTAAACAGCGATCTGCTGCTCAGAAACCATGAATCTGATGATGATGATGAGGGATCGCTATAGCCTTCACCTTTCCTCATACAGTGAAGGAGATCGCTGCATGTAAATGCACAGTCTCCTTCATCGAACAAGCAGCCGACTGTCGGGAAGGTACGCTTTCTTCCTGGCAATCGGCCCCTCAGTCGGCCCATCTAAATCCACCTTTATTCCCTCATAGAGGAAGGCTCAGCCTCATCCTTATGGTATGCTGTTGATTTTTCCATTGAAGAGTTGCATGCGGTAAATCTGCAGTGTATTACGGCACCAGCAGATTGAATGAAATCTTAGCAACTCTCGCCCACACTCTGCTTGAAAAATCTGCAGCATCAATTGACCTGCAGTGCGTATTTTTAACCCACAGCTTGTCAGTTTCATCCTCGGCAAATTCCCTGGCGGATTTTAAGCACCTAAACAGGTCCCATGTGTACCTGCCCTTAATGTAGAGATATCACCCACCAGTTTGATGCCTCATTTATCAGAATTATTTTGTACGGTCCTGTTGAGTGCTACTTCTAATCATCTGCTGAAGTCAGGACTTGGCACATGTGATGCGTCGTGTAGCAAGAACTGGTCCAACTCTGCTGCCTGCCGAGTAGGCGCGTGGGATTTGTGGATTTGATAAGCAGCAGGCTCCCCCTTGCTGCTCTGGGGAGGCAGCTGCCCGATGCTATCAAGCCTACCTATTAGGATCAATTGGCCAAGACATCTGTGTCACAGCAAATAAAAGGGTCTTATTGATTTCCTAACTGCTGCTCACTTTCCTTTCTTGTTCAGACGCTTGAAATCTTAATTATCTCAGCGTCTTCCCTGCGTGACCCTCTCCAAGACTCATCGGCATTTCATGAATCAAGTCGTCATAGTTGAACGTGTCAAGAAGACAATTAAGCCGCCCCTCCTCTCTGGGTGTCCTCCCTTCACCCCCCACCTAGTAGACACACTCGCATCTATCACCCGCTCTTCATTTCCTCGCACTGGACACCAGCCCCACCATGCAGAAACCAGTTAACTTCATTGCATAGCACCAGGCTGCGCTCACTTATCTTACTACCGATCTAAAAAAAAGGTATCCTGGGAGCGCTAAACCTCAAAGCATGGTCAGAAAAAGCATCATCTGACCTGGATTTGTGCCCGGCGTGCAGGCTTGTGGTGCGCGCGCTTCCGGCACTTGTGGGGTTACTATGACCCATTATTAATCATTAATAGAAAACGAGAAGCCATTCCTCAAGTTAATCAGATATTGACAGGCTGGAAATAGTGCGGCATTGATACAGGTTATATGGCATAAATATTTATTTCTTTCCTGTCACTCCGGGTGAACGTAGCTATTGATCCCTTATTGGTAATGTCAGCACATGATAGGAAGCATTGTCGCAGCGGCAGGGAGGGCGATTATTTTTGCAGTGTTCTGGGATTCTTAGGGTCGCAAGGAAATTTTTATTGGCATATCCTGTCCTGGTCACTTACTAGGAGAGCTGAAGTAAAGGGGGCCGTAACCCCGGGGGTGTAACTTGTAGATGTAGGCCCCAATGCTAGCTCTGTTATAGGCCTCCCTACCTGCCAGATGCCATTTACAATACTGTTATCTTCTTAGCTGCCCTTTTAGGTGCCAGGGCCGAAGTGTGACTACTAAGACTGGTAAGGTGTTTGACAGGCAGTTTAGGGAGGGAAACAGCCTGCCGGAATTCACCGTCTGAGCCCTTTGACTAAAATGGGATCCAGACGATTTCTGGCATGACTGCCGAGTTTTAACCAGACAAAGACCGGTGTCCTATGCTCCTGCCGGATCCCACTATAGTCAATGGCGTCCAGCGGTGCATGTCCCTATCCAGCTATGACCTATACAGTGAACTCTGGCAGGCTGTTTCTCTGCCGGATACCTTACCACTGGTGTGCAATTAGCCTAAACAGTGATAGGCAAACTGCGGCTCTCCAGCTGTTGCAGAACTACAACTCCCAGCATGCAAAGACTGCATACAGCTTTCAGCCTACAGCAGGGCATGGTGGAAGTTGTAGTTTTGCAACAGCTGGAGAGCCGCAGTTTGCCTAACACTACATCCCCTATAGTTAGCGCCTCTGCCCATACATATTAGGCTACTTTCACCCTAACGTTTTTTGCTGATACGTTACAATAATACAAGCGCATGCATCACGTCACAAACTGATCCGGTTGTATTATGTCTTATATATCCTTGACGGAAACCATCAAAAGTCAATGGGGGACGGATCCATTTTTTGATTGTGTCGGAGAAAACGGATCGGTCCCCATTGACTTACATTGTGAGTCATGACTGATCCGTCTTGCTCCGCACCACATTGCGGACAGAAAACGCTGCTTGCAGCGTTATTCTGTCCGCAATGGGAGCGCAACCAAACGGAATGGAATGCATTCTGGTGTACGCCACTTCATTCAGTTCAGTTGTGTCCCTATTCACAATGAATAGGGACTAAACTGAAGCGTTTTCATCCACTATTGAGATCCTATGACGGATTTCAATAGTGGAATCGAAAACGCTACTTTTTATTGTACATTTATTTTGCTATGAAGGACATAGAAAACTGTATTATATGAAAATATCTGCACTATTTCTCGTGTAAATTGTCTAGAAAAGGGAATGGATAACAGGAGCTATACAATAAGCCACACTCTGACATATAACAGGGTATTAGTGTAGACCTAAGATATGGCAAATATGTAATGCAACAGGTTATGCAACAAAAACCTACGCTGCACTGTATAGTTTTTTTTTTCAGTTTTTTTACTTGAATGGATGATGGAAGCAACTGTATGGTATCTATCTAAGGCTTCTATTGGAGCTTTTCTCTGTATATGTCATGTGGAGCCCATTAACACAATGTGAACAGAGCCTTACAGAAACCCTTGTCAGCAACTCTTTTTACCTACTTCAACTTCAATTTTAGGTTTCACGGTCTATTAATTCCAGTGATAAAATATTCAACACGAGCGGCGGTGCAGTAAATTCTGTTCATATACTGTAGACAGAACACTTTATATAAAGGTATCATGGGGTAAATGAAAAGCGGTGGTTGAGCTCCGATTGTACAAATGAGTTTTGTTTGGTTGGGGAAATATAAAATCTCCATGTTTTTATATCAGTTTTGTAGGTTGTGTATTCTACAGGGTCTGAGACGTAATACTGTAGATATATTTGTTTCTTAGCGTTATTGGCAGATTTTCTTCAATATAAGCAGACCTGTAGTTTAGGTTTAATCGATGTTCCCATTGTCGGTGAATGCACAAAGTCAGTGGAGTGAGTCTTCAAAACTGAAGATGCTGAAAGAGAAGGGAATATTGTAACCTCGTAGAAAACCCTTCTGGCTGCCTGCTTGTTGGACTAGTAGGCCATATTTCCTCTAAGATTTGCGCCTTTTTTTACTTCTCCTGCCACTTTTGAAAGATGTATTAGATACGGCAGAAAGGAGCGTGGCCACCATCAGTGTTCCCTCTAAGCCTTGGCAGCTGCTGAGCGGGTTCGGCTCAGAGCTGGGCACAGCGCCATCAAAGGTGGGCGATAGGAAAACCTAAGATAATTGTCACCTTAAAGAGCATACAGTGTAACCCCTGCACCATCCCGTACAATACAGTATAATCCCTGCACCATGCTGTGTAATATACAGTATATTCCCTACACCAATACAGTATCTCACAAAAGTGAGTACACCCCTCACATTTTTGTAAATATTTTATTATATCTTTCCCTGGGACAACACTGAAGATCTGACGCTTTGATACAATGTACAGTAGTCCGTGTACAGCTTGTATAACAGTGTATATTTGGTGTGCCCTCAAAATAACTCAACACACAGCTATTAATGTCTAAACCTCTGGCAACAAATGTGAGTACACCCCTAAGTGACAATATTTTGTGTGGCCACCATTATTTTCCAGCACTGCCTTAACTCTCTTGGTTATGGAGTTCACTAGAGCCTCACAGGTCTCCACTGGAATCCTCTTCCTCTCCTCCATGACGACATCACGGAGCTGGTGGATGTTAGAGACCTTGCGCTCCTCCACCTTTCGTTTGAGAATGTCCTACAGATGCTCAATAGGGTTTAGGTCTGGAGACATGCTTGGCCAGTCCAACACCTTTACCCTCAGTTTCTTTAGCAAGGCAGTGGTCGTCTTGGAGGTGTTTGGGGTCGGTATCATGTTGTTATACTGCCCTGCGGTCCAGTTTTCAAAGGGAGATCATGCTCTGCTTCAGTCTGTCACAGTACATGTTGGCATTCATGGTTCAGTCAATGGACTGCAGCTCCCCGCAGCCGGCAGCACTTATGCAGCCCCAAACCATGACTCTCCCGCCACCATGCTTGACTGTAGGCAAGACACACTTGTCTTTGTAATCCTCACCCGGTTGCCGCCACACACGCTTGAAACCATCTGAACCAAATACGTTATGCATCTCTATACCATGAGGTGCCATGTTGAACTTCCAGTGACCAGTATGAGAGAATGTGAGAGCGATAACACCAAATTTGACCCACCTGCTCGCCATTCACACCTGAGACCTTGTAACACTAACGAGTCACATGACACCAAGGAGGGAAAATGGCTAATTGGGCACAATTTGGCCATTTTCACTTATGGGTGTACTCACTTTTGTTGCCAGCAGTTTAGACATTAATGGCTGTGTGTGGAGTTATTTTGAGGGCACACAAAATATACACCCTCAAAATACAATATTAATTGGTTCCAGGACAACCATTGTATGTTGAAACCATTGTATGTTGATTAATCTGTTCCAAAGCCCCAAAATGTCACCCAAGATAAGAGAAAATGAAGATTTAAGAAAAATAAGCAGATAACTAAGACTGATAAAACAAGTCCTTACATATAAGAGTCAGGAATAGTTGGTAACTAGCAACTAATCCAGCTATCTTACCAGAGAAGGGGCCTTAATTGGTTGCGTCTGAGTCTGAGGCATTGTATGTTGAGTCTAATTACGATGGGTCAGAACAGACCATTGTATTGCTTGGTTAGGTGAAGGGGCCATTACCTTGCTGCCCCATCCCAGGAGGACAGAGCTTTTTCTTTTTTTTTTTTTTTTATACCGGGACAACTTCTGTGGGGAGCAGAAGACCGGTCTGGATTCTTCCTGATTCGCTCTTCAACACTAGTGGATGTATTTAGTTACAGCCAACACACTCCGCTTTACATTGCTGAGAATAGTCTGTGAAAGTGACCCCGACATCAGAACGTGCACATATGAACATGGGACCAACACAGATGTCTTCAGCTGCCAGGACACATGTAACAGGTCAGCCAGTGTCATAGGTACAAACCTGCTGACAGATGCCCTTTAAATTATTGTGCAAACCTTTTCATAGCAGGCGTAGATTTCAATTTCTGGTCCATGGTTGCACCAACTTTATTAACAGGTATGCAGCCTTAATAAATTTTGCGTATGTTACTCCAACATACTTTGGATTAACATTGGGTATGAAATTCCAATCTAATTACATTTTCCTCGGTGTGTGCATGTACAATTTTTTTGGACCCATAAAGTACATTATAGTATTATGTGTAACCCCCTCTTGATGTACAGCGCTATGGAATTAATGCCACTTTTTAAATATATAATAATAATACATTGAAGAAATTTTTTTGCAGCATACGGATGTGCATGTGTAAGTACAACATTGATTCCGATGTGAGCACATACACACTCAAGTAACCCGACGGAACCTCTTGATGCAGGGGTTTATCATGGTTCCCAGCTACTATTTAGTGGCAGTGTAGACCTCTCTTCTTCATATCCTCTGTAAAGTACTGTATTATACATTGAGGCTATATAAATAATACATGGTTATATCATTGTACACTGACAGCCCCCCTTAGGCTTTGGTATTTGTAACAATTTTAAGACATATTCGATTTAATTATTCTTTTTGATACTGATGGATAGAAAAAGGCTCTTATATGTGAAAGTAAAAATAAATCTCTGTAATGTGATATTCACTCATTACAATGATTTATCGGAACATAACCGATGATCGGGTGCGAAAATACCACCGATCACCCACCAAACAAGCAAAACACTTGAGTAATTGGATCTCTTATGCGGCATTAGAAATCATTGTTTGTCAGCTTCACATCAGCCCATGTAAAGAGGGGATGTTCTGCCGACAAATGAGAACTGTATGAGGATGAATGAGTGTATTAATGATAGTTGCTTAAAGGTCTGTCACCAGGAAATTCACTGTTACACCAGGCACAATGTCTTGTAGGACTAGCTCAACTGAATGTAATGATACCTTTCACTTACTGATCTGTACTTTTAATCCTGCGGCCCTCCAGCTGTTGCAAAACTACAACTCCCAGCATGCCCTAATAGCTGCAGGCTGTCCAGGCATGCTGGGAGTTGTAGTTTTGCAACAGCTGGAGGGTCGCAGGTTGGGCATCCCTGTTAATCCATATGCTATTAAGTGCACCAAGGGCAGGCCCAAGCCACTTTGTGTACCCTTGCTCCTCCTTCCCCTTCTTGATTGACAAGACCAGGCTTGTGCATTGCCTTCTTGCCTGGTCTTGTCTATAAAGACATAAATGGGGGACATTTTCTGACTCTTTCTTTGGTGGTCATGATATCCCCACATTATAAATTAGGCGCATCCTCCAGCAGTCCATGTACCTAAACCGAAATTTACGACCGCTCAGAGCTGCCATAGATTTCTCACTTTATTGCGTAAATGAAGATACATTTGTCAGAGTTGCTTGCCACGCCCCCTCCTACACTTGCCACGCCCCCTCCTACACTTGCCATGCCCCCTCCTACACTTGCCACGCCCCCTCCTACACTTGCCACGGCCCCTTTAGGGAAATTCAGAGAGATGCAAATTTTTTTTTTTAAGTCACAAACAGAATGCAACTTTTTAACGCCACTTTTTAGGTGCAAGAGAGATGATGCATCTCCCCCAATGTGTATGGCCTTTGGGCTTTAGGTGGGTTGGCTCCCTCACTGATGCTCTCCTTGCACAGTCACAGGTAAGGATGGTTCTAGGCAGCTGTGCCATAGTTTTCCATTTTTAAGTGATTTGGTTCTTCCCATCTTATAAAGTGATGGCATATTGCTAGGACCACTGGGATCCCACAATCTTTAGAATCGAGAAGCTACAGTGCTGATTGAGCACCGTGTCCACTTCAGCATGTCCTAGTCAAGTTATTGGGGCATTGCTGTACTATAAAGGATAGTCAGTATTTCTTACTTTTTCTGGTACATCCTTTTCAGTATTCTTGTTTCAGAGTTGTTTGGACCAGTTTTTTTTTACTTCGTTGTGTTGTATTTTTTCCTAGGCACCACCTGTCCGAATTAGAGCTACACTGCAAAGTAGAGTAGGCCAAAATTCCTTAATGGCGAGAACAGATTTTGGAAGAAATTTTTGCATTTTAAAGTAATGCAATAGGTCATTTGGCTTAAGGGGGTAGTAAAGCTGGCCCTGCACATTAGATGTATATCGACTGATTTTGGGGTGACTGGCTGACCATCTAATATCTGTCGGAGCATCACGATTCTCTCCCAATGGCAGAAGTTGTGGAAGATAAGGATCGGGGAGTTGGATTTGTTCCTTCCTGACACCATGCATGCTCGGTTGAGCTAACCGTCCACGGATATGGTATGGAGGGGATCGGGAGGAAGTATTTGACCGGCAGCTATGTAAGGTGTGTGTCAGGCTCAGACTTAGTTTTGCACGAGAGATATGGGTGTTGGATACTTTATCCAAGTTCCATTTGTCCAATATTACATATTGCTGAAGGACCAGAAACCATTCAGTGTGTGAAATTAGGTTAGAGGCTAATTCCTTTTTACAGCACTTTCAGGATCTCCGGTTACAGAGTTTTGTACATGTGAAATCACATTCCTAACCTTCAGACACTGTGTTAACCAGGGTAACCCGTTCACTTAGTGTCCGTCCCAGTAGCTGAAGATCCCTTCATCAGCCCTCCCTTGGTGTGACCCTCCGCACCTCTGATATATCATCCAGGGCTGACACCTTTTATCAAACTTTAATGAAATGACCCAGGCAAACAAATTGTCATTAAACTTTCCATCACTCCGTCCCTTGGTATCACCTTTTATAAATTGGACGGCAAATGTTGTATTGATCTTGCTGTTCTTGCAGCTGAACTTGAAATGACCTGGGCCCTGTGTTGTTTATTGCCCCAAGTTGCTTTTGCCTGACCCTTTACATCCCAAGCTTGACACGTTCTTCCTCTGTCACTCATTTTCCATGTTCTGTGTCTCTCTGTTTTCACTTCTCCCCCCCCCCCACCACTAATGTCTCCTGGTTGCAGCCTCTCCTGTACACATTTGTCTCTGCTACCTCCGACTGTCTTCGTCATTTTTCGCTCCCTCTTTTTCTGTTAATATCTTTATGTAGTTGGTCTTCGATTATTTTTTGTAGGAGTAGTTTCCCACTTCTTAATTCCATATATAACACTCACCCAATACTAATACCGCAGGGCTAAGGGACAATCTCATATTTGCCACAGTTGTCCTATGAATATACCATGAGCTGTTTTACAGCATCCTGGAGTTTGGAAACCGAAGAAAACATATATCCGGCCATTCCTTGTAGTTAAGGGTAATACAGAAACACCAGATGTTAGCTCATCAGAGAACTGGTCCCATAGTTTTCTATAGGATCATTCATTGCATCTGCCGCATTTGTTTTGACCCCAGATGTCTCCTAGGAAAAACACTGAAGGAATTTTTCAGTCGTCTTCAGCTCTGGCATAAAACAACTGACCGGACACAAGTGATGTATGTGCACCCACTCTTAAAGTGTAACTTCGTTTTCAAGTTTGTATAATGACTGCGCTTCTTTGCAAAACCGTACCTGTGAAGGAATAGGTCTTTTCTGGGCTTCCCTAATGTCTCTTTCATCCAAATTATTTCCTTTTTCACCTGCACAGCTACATGCATTTCTCTCACAAACAGAGAGGTTGTCTCCCTTCTGTGGAATCTGCCAGCAGTGTTTTCAGCTATGGAGCTTACAGAACAAATAAGGGTACTTTCACACGTTTTTGTTTTCCGGTATTGAGTTCCGTCACAGGGGCTCAATAGCGGAAAAAAACTGATCAGTTTTATCCCCATGCATTCTGAATGGAGAGCATTCCGTTCAGGATGCATCAGTTCAGTCCCTATTAAGTTTTTTGGCATGCTGCAGTTTTCTCTCCAGCCAAAAATCCTGAACACTTGCCGGAATGCCGGATCCGGTTTTGTGGTCTGCGCATGCTCAGACCTTTAAAAATGAGGGTAAAATAAATACCGGATCTGTTTTTCCGGATGACAACCGGAATGACGGATCCCGTATTACAACGCATTTGTGAGACGGATCCACATCCGGATCCGTCTCACAAATGCATCAGTTTGCCTGCCGGAATCCTCTTCCGCAAGTGTGAAAGTTCCCTAAGGAGGGGAAATTGCACTTACAGACACGCAGGAGGCTCTTACAATGTGCAGAAGCAGTTCTTTTATGAGGCTCAGGATCTCAGCTAGCTCTGCCACTCCCCCATTTCCTGTGAGCTGTCTTCTATGTCTCTGTTACAAGGAACGGATCTTGCCTGACAATAGGCAGCGGACTGCAACTTTTAGGTGGCAGTAAGACCCCTAGTGGCCATGACTTTCCAACTTTCTTTCAGGTGGATGCAGGCAGATTTTTTTAAATGAAGTGATTTAGAAATTAGCTATTTATACCATTCTCTATTAAATAAAATTAAATTGTGTGAAAGTACGGTGACTGTTTAAGGCTACTTTCACACTAGCGTTTTTGCTGGATCTGGCAGGGTTCAGCAAAAACCCTTCCGTTACTGACAATACAACAATCTGCATCTGTTATGAATGGATCAGTTTGTATTATATTTAGCAATGACGATTACATCATGGACTTGATTGAAAGTCAATGGGGGACAGATCCGTTTTCTATTGTTTCAGATAGTGTCAGAGTTAAACGGATCTGTCCCCATTGACTTGCATTGTGGTTCATGATGGATCCGTTTTGCTCTGCATCCCATGACGGAAAGAAAACCGCAGCATGCTGCAGTTTGCTCTCCAGTATGAAAACGGAACGGAATGTATTTTGGAGCACTCCGTTCTGTTCAGTTACTTTTTGTCCCCATTGACAATGAATGGGGACAAAACGCAAGCGTTTTTCTCCGGTATTGAGTTCCTATGACAGATCTCAATACCGGAAAATGTAAACACAAGTGTGAAAGTAGCCTAAGCCATGCATGTGTATTCTCAGGAAAGACCAGCGGCAAAAAGATTGATTCTGGTAGTAACTGAGTGCTGGGGAATTCCACTTTGACCTAGTTTTTAATCCATTCTGGTTGGCTCACAATTTTTATTTTATTATTTTTTTTTTACCATAAGTACCATAATGTTTAGTGCTTGAAAAAAATAAATAAAAAAAAGAGATACAGTCTTTAATTTACTGTTATTTTCTTCTTTATAGATCAATGAACTTGACATCCAGAACCGTGACATTCTTGGTCATGGAAATGGAGGCACTGTGTATAAGTAAGTATATGATTACAAGAAGATTTGTATGCAGTATATGAGAAATTATACAATGTATTGGGAAATCATATAAAGGAAAATCATAAAATTATTCACTGGTAACAGTTATATCAAACTACCGTAGTCAATATGACGCTCGCTCCCATATGTGCATTGCACAGACTGGAGGGAGGAGGGGGCCGTGTACAGACGCTAGTCCTGCAGCGGCGCTCAGGTTAGTGGGCATCATAGAGATTTTCCCTTGTCATGTTCCAGGGTTTGTTAAAAACAAAAATTTTTACACCTAGGGAGCAGTGATGGCTAGTTCGCCGTGTTCGCCGTGAACACATGCGAGCTGCCATCTTAACTCACAAGTCCGGCGATGCACAGGTAAGCCCTTGCCTGTGCGCGAGCCGGTCTGAAATGAAATGCGGTCACCGGGAGCAGGCAGTTCCGAGAACAGCCCGATGAAGGCCCCCGGCAGCTGTTCTCTGAACTGCCTGCTCCCGGTGACCGCATTTGTTTCAGACCGGCTCGCGCACAGGCAAGGGCTTACCTGTGCATCACCGGACTTACCTGTGCATCACCGGAGTGCGTTAAGATGGCAGCTTGCATTTGTTCGCGGAAGAACACGGGAAACTGGCCATCACTGCTAGGGAGCCACTTCCAAGAGGTGCCACAGGTGCATTGCCAGTAGGTCTCCATATACAGGTGGTCAGTACCCACCTAAAGTTAGAGGGCAAAATAAATCTTGGCGTATTCGCCCCAACTCTATTAAAATGAATGATGACAAATTGAGAAAGCGATTGTCAGCTCATGTTAGTTTGTTAATCAAATCTTGTGACAAATCAATTTCCATCTGTTGCAAAAATGCGGCATGCATTTAATTGTAAGTATACTCCCCAAAGTATTCCGCTTTGTCCACGGAGCAGAGGCCTGAAGATCCAGTGTTGTCCCTGCTGAGCTGGGTGCCATAGGCCTCCAAAGAGGAGGGAAGGCAGCACAGGCACGTGGATTATATGGCAGGCGTGTGCTTGGATTTGGCCTCCTCAGGTGTGCACCACCCATCCTTTATTTTGCCATGGAGTGCTGTCCAAACTACTCCTTTAGATGCCGCTGGCCTTGTCTGGCATCCAAGAAGATGGCTGCTAGTCCCCCAGCACTAAAATTATTGGGAGGGATTTACCCTTTTATTTGTGCCAGAATTCTGCCCAATAAAAGATGCAAATCTGGGGTGGCGTACAAAAACTGGAGTAACCTTTCTGGACAAAATTGTTAGGTTATAAGTTGCGCCAAATTGATCAAACTGAGTGCATTTGGCACAAATTACGTGAACGCAGATTCAGGCGGAATTGACTTTATAAAATTCCCGTTAACAAATTCCCCCAATTTATTTGAATACATACTTTCCCAACCCTGCTGTCTATGTGCAGATGCATGTATTCTGTGTGTCTCCAGTCTATAATGGCGCGGTCAGAATGATTTATTATTGGACTCTGCGCAGTCACACTCAGTCACACAGAAGTGTTAATCCAGACTCAGCATTTTTATTTTATTTTTTTAAATATGGCAGCCACATATTGATTTTATTTTATTTTTTCCTCTGCACAATTGGATGAAAACTTGTTTGTGTAGCAATATTGGTCTGTCCAGAACCCTGAAACAATACTATCCACGCACTGTAATCACCCGCCTGCTTCCCAGGGATAATAACATTTCTGGAAAGAAATAGCTATACAAAGCCCCTTCCTCACATGAATCACCAGGAGCCATTCCCAACACCCCCCTTCAAACCTCTAAACTGTTAACAATTTCACTGCTGGATAGTATACTGTGGATGTGGTGAAGCACTGTCAGAGGCCTATGTCACATGGGAAAGGGGGGTCAAGGACAATCTGAAGAGGCTTATAAGTTCTGGTTTAATCATTACACACAATCTATGTTAACAGAGTTGTCCCAGATTTAGATTTTGATGGTCTATCCTCAGGCTAGGTCATCAGTATCTCATTAGTGAGGGTCCAACTCCCAGTATCCCTGCTGATCAGCTGTTTGGCCAGGGTGCCGTGGTTAGCTTCACAGCCTCTTCCTAGACCAGTGAGGTCACATTCATCGGTCACATGGTCTAGGTCTAGGAGCATCGAGCTGCAATACCAAGCACTGCCACTAGGTGCTTGGTGAGCACTCACTGGAGCAGCATGGCGTCTTCAAACAGATGATTGACAGGACCCCTGCTGATCACATATTGTTAACCCATCTTTAGGCCATCAGTATCAAAATGTCGGACAACCCCTTTAAAGTTCTTTCACTGTGAGTAGTTATAGAATTTACCATTAAGTTATTCATGAATCTTGTGGACTTTTCTTTATCGGCTCATATTTCTCTGATAGGTTTACAAGAGCCTAGATGTGCAGCACGATATTGCACAGAACCAATGTGGAATTGTAAAGGCTGTGTTAGAGACGGGTGTGTTAGCCTGTCGTACTAACTGTGCCAGTGTGTGGAGAAAGTTTTTTTTTTTTTTTTTTTTTTTTTTAACCACTTCACATCTGGGCCATTTGCCCCCTTCCTGACCAGGACTAATTTGGCAAATCTGACACATCTGACCTTATGTGGTAATAACTTTGGAACGCTTTTACTTATCCAAGCCATTCAGAGATTGTTCTCTCGTGACACATTGTACTTTATGCTAGTCATAAATTTGAGTCAATATATTTCACCTTTATTTATGAAAAAATCCCACATTTACCAAAAATTTAGAAAAATTCTAAATTTAAATTTCTCTGCTTTTAAAACAGAAAGTGATGCCTCATAAAATATTTATTACTTAACATTCCCCATATGTCTACTTTATGTTGGCATCATTTTGGATTTTTTTTTGTTAGAAGGCTTAGAAGCAATTCTTAAAATTTTTTAAGAAAATTGCCAAAACCCACTTTTTAAGGACTAGTTCAGGTCTGAAGTCACTTTGTGGGGCTACATAGTGGATACCCCCATAAATGACCCCATTGTAGAAACAACACCCGCTCAAGTTACTTAAAACTGATTTTACAAACTTTGTTAACTCTTTAGGCGTTCCACAAGAATTAAAGGAAAATGGAGATCAAATTTTTACATTTCACTTTTTGGGCAGATTTTCCATTTTAATCCAATTTTTTCTTTAACACATCGAGGGTTAACGGCCAAACAAAACTCAATATTTATTACCCAGATTCTGCGGTTTACAGAAACACTCCACATGTGGTCATAAACTGCTGTATGGGCACATGGCAGGGCACAGAAGAAAAGGAGCGCCACATGGTTTTTAGATGCCATGTCCCATTTGAAGCCCCCCTGATGCACCCTTACAGTAGAAACTCCCAAAAAGTGACCCCATTTTGGAAACTAGGGGATAAGGTGCCAGTTTTATTGGTACTATTTTTGGGTACATATGATTTTTTGATCATTCATTATAACACTTTATGGGGCAAGGTGACCAAAAAATTGGTTGTTTTAGCACAGTTTTTATTTATTTATTTTTACAGCGTTTACCTGAGGGGTTCGGTCAAGTGACATTTTTATAGAGCAGATCGTTACGGTCGTGGCGATACCTAATATGTATACTTTTTCTTATTCATTTAAGTTTTACACAATAATGGCATTTTTGAAACAAAGAAAAATATGTTTTAATGTGTCCATGTTCTGAGAGCTAGAGTTTTTTTATTTTTTAAATGAATTTCTTATGTAGGGGCTCATTTTTTGCGGGATGAGGTGACTGTTTTATTGGTACCATTTTATGGGACATACACCCTTTTGATCACTTGGTGTTGCACTTTTTGTGATGTAAGGTGCCCAAAATGGCATTTTTTTTTTTTTTTTTACGGTGTTCACCCAAGGGGTTAAGTCATGTGATATTTTTATAGAGCTGGTTGTTTTTACGGACGCGGCGTTACCTAAAATATATTTATTTATTTCACTTTACCAAAATAATTGCATTTTATAAACCCAAAAAAATGATGTTTTAGTGTCTCCGTGTTCTGAGCGATTTTCTTATGTAGGGGCAAATTTTTTGGTGGAATGAGGTGACTTTTATTGGTACCATTTTGTGGGACATATGCCTTTTTGATCACTTGGTGCGGCACTTTTTGTTATGTAAGGTGAGCGCTGTGTATACAGCGATCTAGAAGGCAGGGACACCTAGGAACTGTCTCTGCCTTCTCTAAGGGTTGCCCTGCTGTCACTGACAGCGGGCAACCCGATCTGCAGCTGCACGATTAGCGTGCAGCTGCCATCTCTGGACGTTCCAGAATGTCCATTCATAGACTGAGAACCACCTCCCGGACGTTTAAAGTCAACGTGCGGACGGGAGGTGGTTAACTGTTACAAATGCCCTAATAATACATTTTGAAATACACCCATTGACAAAAAAAATAACTTACTTATATGGAAATTTTATGGCAGGGCTTCCAACACACGCCACGGGTTTCCCAGAAATATCTGCACCAGATTGTAACACTTCCTTGGCCTGACAGGTCACCAGATTTATCACCAGTTGAGGGATGGCAGCTTCCGCAACCTCCGACTGGGCAGGATCTATAGACCTAGCTGCAACATCTGTGGGCAAATGTCCTACAGGATACCATACGGAATCTGTATACCTCCATGCCTAAACGTATCTCATCCTGTATCCAGGCTAGATGTGGCCCAACAGGTACTAGAGCCTCCTTTCAGTTTGTACAGTTTTCCCCAATAAACTCATCCTCTCTCTCTAATATTGCAATCACTTCCATATATCATCATTACATTCACACACATGAGGTTTGCATAGCACATCGCTGCTTCTGCCTGTCCTCGCTCCTCTAAAAGCCTGGCACAGCAGAGTATCCTGCACCGATGTGCTGTGCAGAGCTTTCAGCGGAGCAAGCACAGGCAGGAACACCAGTGTGTGCGCCAGCCAGTACAGCGCAGAATCCGTACACCACATGCATGGCTACAGTCTACGGATTCTGTATGCTCCGTAGTGAAAAGCTCTATAAAAAAGACACAAATTCCGTGGACGTGTTTAACTAGTAAAACAATAAAATCAATAATAATATATACTGCAAATATTGTTTTTACAACATTTTTATCAGTTAAAAAAAACATCAGAAATTTTTCCACACTTTGGGCCTTTTTTGGCTTCTAAAAATGTCATGAAATTCATGTGTCACTTGCTAGTCATACAACTTTCTATAATTTTTTTAATAAATTTTTTCTTCCTCTAAAGAAGCCTATGGAAAACCGCCTGAAAAGAACGTCACAGCCAGAACAAACTGCGATAAAAAAAAAACAAAGGCCATTAAACTATCTTGGGATACTTTCACACTAGCGTTGTTCTTTTCCGGGCATTGAGTTCCGTCCTAGGGGCTCAATACCGGAAAAGAACGGATCAGTGTTATCCCTATGCATTCTGAATGGAGAGAAATCCATTCAGGATGCATCAGGATGTCTTCAGTTCAGTCTTTTTGCCTTTTACAGGACGGCGATAGTATCGCAGCATGCTGCGGTTTTATCTCTGTCCAAAATTCCGGAACACTTGCCGGCATTTTTTCCCATTGACATGCATTAATGGCGGATCCGGTCCCGAGTGTTCCAGCAAAATGGATCAGTTTTTGCAGTCTGCGCATGCTCAGACCGCAAAAAATTTAAAAAATAAATAAATGCCGGATCAGTTTTTCCGGATGACGGATCCGGCATTTAAATGAATTTGCCAGACAGATCAGGATGTCATCAGTTGGCATACGTTCTGCCGCAAGTGTGAAAGTACCCTTAGAGCACCACTAGAAAAAGTTCATTATAATTTTTTATTGTCCAACATGTAACATCTGGCTGAGGGGGGGGGGGGGGGGGGCGTCTAAATAAAAAAAAAAACAACAACAACAAAAAATGTGTTTTTGAAACCACCTTAAATGAAGAATATATTAAAATCAGAGCACCCCTTTAAATGGCCTGTCTCACATAGCTCTTAGTAGAAACTAGGAGACTGCACTGTAATTACTTGTTCAGCAATCTTAAAATATAAATGATGGTAATGGGGTGTTGGTCACTGGGGATCAAGAGAAGGCAGGGCTCCTAAATGGGTTATTTAGCTCTGTATATACAAAAGAAGAGCGGGCATCTCATGAGGGTGGTGCCACTGGTGTAAGTACCTCCAATAACATACTCACCTGGCTGACTGTAGATATGGTCCATATTATGCTAAAAAAAAGTGACCCCAGGTCAGATGGATTACACCCTAGAGTTCAGTTCAGTTATTTAAGCGAAACGCGTAGGTCAGCTGGACCTTGGATTTTCTGATGTTTCTACAATAAAGTTTCTCCATTTTATGAAGATTATCCTTTTCTTTTTGCTCAGTTCAGAGTACTTTGCCTCTATTCATAATATATACAGATTCTTTAATGACAGGCATTGTACCAAGGGACTGGCACAAGGCGAATGTGGTGCCCATTTTCAAAAAGGGTACTAGGTCTTCACCAGGAAATTATAGACCAGTAAGCTTAACGTCCATAGTGGGGAAAAATGTTTAAGGGCCTTCTACAGGACTACGTAGAGGATTATGTAACTGTCATTAATATAATAAGTGATAGCCAACATGGTTTTACTAAGAACAGAAGTTGTCAGACTAGCCTGATTTGTTTTTATGAGGAGGTGAGTAGTAGCCTGGACAGAGAGGCGGCTGGACTTTGCAAAGGCGTTCGATACTGTCCCACACGGACAACTAATGGGTAAATTGTGGTCTGTTGGTTTAGAAAATATAATTTGTGCACTTGCTGTCTCCCCTCTCTCAGCAGCAGCAGGAAGACAGACGGGAGATGGCACCAATGCGACTTAGAATTTACAAATGGCGACAAGACTTTTTAGTCTTGTCGCCATTTGCGACTAGACCCGCCGCCGCAGCTCTGCAGTTGAATACAGCGGCGGGTCACATAAGATAATAGTTCTCTGCCCCGCCGCCAATGTTCTTCTCGGCAGCGCAGTGGAGGAGGAGTCTCTCCCAGGGCTGTCTTTAATATTGATTGGACCCTGGGCAAAAATTTACTTGGGCCCCCTGGATCCCGCCTTCCCACACCCTAGCATGCAATCACGCTCTCCACCACAACACACACACACACAAAATCCACACATCTGGTAGAGTCCAGTGAATGATTGTAAATACTTCCAGTTCTGAAGACTCCAGCGGCTCAGGATCAGTGCTCTGGGCAGCTGGGCTCAGGCTGGAAGTGGGCACCGCTCTGCAGGAAGGAGACCAGGGCTCGGCTCACCCTAGTGTTACAGTGCACCCCAGCACCCCACAGTATGCAGTATAGCACCCTATAGTATACAGCACCACACAGTATGCAGTATAGCACCCTATAGTATACAGCAACCCACAGTATGCAGTATAGCACCCTATAGTATACAGCACCACACAATATGCAGTTTAGCACCCCACACTATACAGTACCCCACAGTATATAGTAGAGCAGTATAGCAGCCCACAGTATACAGCACCTCACGGTATACAACACCTCACTGTATACAGCACCCCAAACGATACAGCCCCCCACACTATACAGTACAGCAGTATAGCACTCCACACTATACCGCACCCACAGTATACAGCCCCCCACACTATACAGTACAGCAGTATAGCACTCTTCCCCACTATACAGGCCCCCCCCACAGTATACAGCCCACCACACAGTATACAGGCCCCCACACAGTATACAGGCCACCCCCCCCACACACAGTATACAGCCCACCACACAATATACAGCCCATTACACAATATACAGCCCACCACACAATATACAGCCCACCACACAATATACAGCCCACCACACAGTATACAGCACCCCACTATACAGTAGTTTACAGTATATTAACATAACAGCCCCTGTCACCTTTTTCTGATGTAATCTTTACACAAAAAAGCTCCACAGTTAACTTCTGCAACACTCCACAGGACCTGTGATGACCTCATAGCCATGTGACCAGTAATTGCTAGGTTACTGGTCACATGGTAATGATGTCATTAAGGTCCTAGAGCAAAACTCATTAAGGTCCTAGAATTAAGATCATTAACACAGTACGATCATGATGCCTGTGTAGCCGACAGCCTGACACCCGGGGCAGTAGCTAGCAGGGCTCAAGAGGCAGCTGCCTTGGGCCCCCCAGGAGCAACTGGGCCCAGGGCAGCTGCCCCTTTTGCCCCTTGGTAAAGACGGCCCTGGTCTCTCCCTTCCCCCTGTGCTGCTGCTGCCAATAAGAAGAGACAGAAGGAGGAGGGGAGGGGCTGTGGCCACTGCGCCACCAATGAAGATAACTGACCCGTTAATACAAATACAGGAGGCGGGTGCCGGAATCAAATAGCCGGCACCTGACCTCTATGACAGGGAGCAGTGATCAGCGGCAGTTAACCCCTCAGGTACCGCACCTGAAGGGTTAACTGCAGCGGTTCGCAGCTCCCTGTCATAGAGGTCGGGTGCCGGCTATTTGATTCCGGCACCCACCTCCTGTATTTGTATTAACAGGTCAGTTATCTTCATTGGTGGCACAGTGCACCCCCCCCCCCCCCAAACACCCCAGTATAATAAACATTACCATGGTGATAGATCATGTGATGTACCATGTGATGAGTACAGTGATGTCACCACAGGTCCTTTGACAGGTCCTGAATAAAGAACAGGAGACCGGCAGCTACGCGATCAATTGGATAAAAAAAAAAATTTTTAACCCTAGATTGAGCTTCTACTAAGCATTCTGTATTAAAGAATGCTATTATTTTTCCCTTATAACATAACACAGTGAATAGACTTTCATCCTAGCAACCATGCGTGAAAATCGCACCACATCCGCACCAACTTCTATGGGGCCTGCGTTGCGTGAAAAACAGAGCATGCTGCGATTTTCACTCAACGCACAAGTGATGCGTGAAAATCACCGCTCCTTTGCACAGCCCTATAGAAATGAATGGGTCCGGATTCAGTGCGGGTGCAATGCGTTCACCTCACACATTGCACCCACACAGAAATCTCTCCCGTGTGAAAGGGGCCTAAGGGTGAATAGTAAGTAAAAACAAAACAAAAAAAACCACTAAGGCTACTTTCACACTTGCGGCAGTGTGATCCAGCAAGCAGTTCCGTCGTCGCTTGTCATGCGGACAGACTGATCCGTCTTGTATCTTTTGAATGCTGGATCTGGCACTAATACATTCCTATGGGGAAAAGTACTGGCATTCAGGTAAGTCTTCAGTTTTTTTTCGCTGGAGATAAAACCGTAGCATGTTACGGTTTTATCTTTTGCCTGATCAGTCAAAATTACTGAACTGAAGACATCCTGATGCATCCTGAACGGATTACTCTCCATTCAGAATGCATGGGGATATAACTGATCAGTTCTTTTCCGGTATAGAGCCCCTAGGACAGAACTCTATGCCAGAAATGAAAAACGCAAGTGTGAAAGTACCCTAAAATATTAAGTTTAAATCCCCCCTTTCCCAATTTTACATATAAAATATATAAACAATAAATAAATAAACATATTACATAGCGCTGCGTCCGAAAAGTCCAAACTATTAAATTATAAAAAAATATCTCCTATGCGGTGAGCGCCGTAACAGAAATAAATAAATAAAAAGCATACGATTCGCCATTTTTTTGTCACCTTGTCACCCCAAAAAATAGGATAGGACTGTTCTATTGTGGACGGAACGTTTCATAAAATGCGAAATTCACGCGGCTTTTTTGGTGTTTTTTATTTTATTTTTTATTTTTTCATGGTATTGAGTATCGCAATACTTTTTTATGGTGACGAAAGCGAATCAAAATTTTGGTATCGAAACAACCCTACGCCGATCTGATCAGTGTAGCGTTGTCACGATACCAAATTTTTGATTCGGTTTCAATTTGGCGACAAAATTTTTCAGTTCAGGAGCCAATGGCTACTAGGTAATTTTTTTAGTCTGGAGCACTGCTCCCCCCGAACTGGTAACACCCATCTGGAGCTTCTTTGAAGACTGCTAGTAATTCATTCAATAGAGGATCCAAGATCCAGAATTATTACAAGAGAGATATAAGTAATTGCTAAAACACACGTCAGGAGAGGTGACAGGTCCACTTTAGAACATATGAACAGAACCTAAATCAAGAAAATGATGTAAAGTCTTGAGTAACTACTGCAGAAATCCTAGTTTTTTAATATAGTAAATCCCCTTTAAATTTGCGGCAGCCAGGGACTGCCTTATGCCATCCTCTGGCTCACTGGCATGTACATTTTATAATATTTCCCTCCGCTTTGTAACGTGAAGGATACACAATGTAGGCGACAAAGCAATAAACTATAGCTAATTGATTTAGCAAAAAAAAAAAAAAAATGTTTGAAGAGGAAAAAGGCTGATATATATTAGAAATCACAGAGCGGAAAACCTCCAGAGGAAGAGCTCGTTTAAAGTCATAAAAACTTTTCCCATCACCTTTAACAAGTCTGTATGTCTTTATTCCTGGCAGTAAATGAGGAGCTCGCACGTTTATTTGAATTTAACTTTCTTACAAAACCAATTAAGCCTCAAACAACTGTCAGTGTGCCTCATCCATCCTGTTCTCGCTTCAGGAACAGACAGCTCTGGTTCTGTGCCGCCATTTCACGGCCTAATTAAGCGCTTGTGCCGCGATGCACTTATGAAACGCATCCTCCTTTCTGTCCGCTTTTGTTTCCTTTGAGCAGTTATAGATGCTTTATACCCAACACGGTGGTAGGTATATCACTTCACTAATACGGAGCAGCATACAAAGTGTTAATCTGCATTCACATAGATCTTTAAAGGGCATCTGTCATCACATACCAGTAGGCGAAATGCCGGCAATCTGTAGAAAAAAGTATTTTTTATAATATGCAAATTACTCCCTAGGTGCAAAGAGGGCGGTGCCATTGAACCTCATTGCACCCAGCAGCTCAGCTCCCTGTCTGTTATGCTACACCACCCCCACCACTATGACAGACAGGCCCTGAAGACTCGCAGGAGCATGTTTGGCACATGCGCAGATGGACATTCTCCATCCCTTAACTGCGCATATGCAGAACGCGCTTGTCACAAGGGTGTCACAACCTATCGCTGACCCTGTGGTGCCTGGGGTCAGAAGGTTGCAGTGGGTGGCTACTCGCCCAATTTCAAGGGATCGCTCCATGACCTAGTTATGGGGATGGATTCCGGTCCAGGTTTTCCTGTTTTGGTTTAATATTCTTTTTGTCCTATCTAGGTATCGGTAGTTTTCCTTTCAGCTGTTCTGGGTCTGCCACGCCCAGCCACTATTTAGTCTCTCTTCCTACTTCCCTTGTTGCCAGATATAGACCTTCCTTTCAGGTTATCTATTCTGACCTCAGGTGGTGTTGGTGTGGAGATGCTGGAGCAGTTGCAACCAGTGCGGTTGGCTCTCCGGTTCTCTAACGTTTGTATACTGTTTGTTGTTGTGTTGTTTGCTGTTTGTGTTGTTTGTCCACTCCCTGTTGTTACCCTTGTCAGTGGTGAGGATTAGTGCTCCCACCGCCCTACTCACTGCCTAGGGCTTCTTCCAGGGTAAGTCAGGGACGAGGCACTTGATCGGCGTACGGGTGAGCAACCCGTCTAGGGACGTCAGGGTAGCTAGGTGCCAGTGCTAGGTGTGTTAGGGGCCACCACCACTCCTTTTCCCTTGTGTTAGGGCACCCGGTTTCCCTTCCCGATGCGCCGCACGTCTGGTACCTGCCATACTAGACGTGATGGCGCTCCCGTGAGACTACAGGGCCAGGCGTGAATATGTTTTCACTGCCTGGCCTGGCATTAAACCCCCACCCATCTAATAGTTCTCTCTTATTCTATGCCTAGGAGATAACTTATTCTAAGGGCTCATGTACACAAACCGTATTTTTGGTCCACATCCGATCCTCATTTTGGGTCGGATGCGGTCCAATTCACTTCAGTGGGGCCACAAAAATTGTGGACAGCACACAGTCCGTTCCGTGGCACCTACAAAAATATAGATCATGTTCTATTATTGTCCGCATTAAGGACAAGGATAGGACTGTTCTATTATGGGCTTGACGTTCCATTCCGCAAAATGTGGACCCCAAAACAGGCTACAGTTGTGTGCATGAGCTCTACTTGGAATACCCCTTTAAAGGGGTTATCCGACACTAACAAATGCCCCCCATAGTCCCCGCACCGCTGCAGCTGCTTCTCCCAGTGCCCGGATGAAAACGTGTCGGGGGGAGGGGGGTTTAGCCAATGGCAGGCGGCGACATTTGTTAGTGTCGGATAACCCCTTTAAATTCTGTATTATTCCTATGTATTGTTGAATACAGTCTATTGTTCCCTGTTATCAGCCATTTCAGTGCGGGGAAATGCTGACCGCTGTATTCCTTATTATAATTTTTGAAAGGGAGGTGTGAAAGCGTCTGCTATAATATCCCCCCCGTCTCTCCAGAGAATGAGTGCACTTTTATCATTTGTAGACTTCAGTTTTAATGCTTGTCTAACCCTCTCGTCCTGCTGTTAGTTTGTCTGCGTTGGCTTGCTGCAGGTCTGAGCTTCATCTATGTCGGCGCCTGCTGCCCCACGCTGGCTGCATAACACAAGACAAACGGCCTGGTACGGGGCAGATAGATGGAGGGCCGGCCCGAGGAAGGCGTCTTGATGAAACGGTTCAATTAAAAGCACAAGCATTTACATGGTGTAATTTCCCTAAATTGCCAGCTAGTCCCTGCAGACAGCAGCGTTTGGGGGGGGGGGGGGGATTGATCAGAACATTGATTTTGGCTGAAGATGATAAATTTCTGCTGGTTAGTTAAAGTCATTCTGCGCCAGGTCTTGGTCTGCAGTGCTGAACAGCTTCTTTATCGGATGCTTAAAACAGGACTTATTTCCCAAGGCTGCTAGGTCTGTTCTCCGCTCAAGCTATTCCCAAACCATCTCTTACTCAGATGATTTTTGCTTAGCTTTTGTATGCAGATCAATAGGTGATTGAAACTGATTAAAACTTAGGCAACCAGTTACCGGCACCAGTTTAATTAGAAACGGGCTGATTCTTAAATGAAAAGGCATTCTGAGCTGTTGTGTTTTTTTTTTTGTTTTTTTTTTGCATACTTAAGCGTCACGCAAAATAAAAAGTCCCATTTAAAAGGTTTGCACAAGTAAAGTCCCAGGGGCTATGGAGGCACATCTAACGATGGAAAGCTCTGCCGAGCTCTAACTCTTTTAATGTAGTTAGTGGTGGAAAGGTCCGAATTAAATAATAACCTTCTACCTACAGTAGTGTTAGTCTAGAACAGTGTTTCCCAACCAGTGTGCCTCCAGCTGTTGCAAAACTACAACTCCCAGCATGCCTGGACAGCCTTTGGCTGTGCGGGCATGCTGGGAGTTGTAGTTTTGCAACAGCTGGAGGCACACTGGTTGGGAAGCACTGGTCTAGAAGTGTGGACTTGATATAATTGGAGATGTCTTGAGATGTTGGCTGGAGATCTATCTATATAGGATAGTCCCCTTGTTGAGTGGTAATAGGATTGTGGGTGCGGACACCTAAATCATCGTTTGTCGGCAGCAGATCATGGTGTCTGAACAGCCTCTGCTGCCAGCAATAGAGAGGAGCGAATTTCTTATTTTGAATTTCGGTCACGCTTCATTTGGTTGTAAAAGCAGAATTGAGTTATGGATTCCGTTACCACGGACCATAACGCAATTCTATGACGGAATGCCTTTTAGAGGCATTTCGTTATTCATTCCGTCATAATAGAAGTCTATGGGCTGCAAAACTGATCCGTCCCGTTTCCGTTATGCAGGGGAGTCCTCTCTTGCATAACAGAAACCAGACAGATCCGTTTTGCAGCCCGTAGACTTCTATTATGATGGAATGAATAACAGAATGCCTCTAAAGGCCCTCCGTCATAGAATTGCGTTATGGTCCGGGGTAACGGAATCCATAACGCAATTCTACTTTTGCAACCAAACGAGGCGTGAACAAATTTCATAACCTGAAATTCGCTCCTCTCTAGCCAGCAATCAATGGTTCTGTGTGTATTTTCTGTGTCTAATTCTTCTTTGATGGAACACTTGGAGTGAGTGTAGTCTTCGTGAAGGGAGACTGACGTTGAGGGGATTATGCTGGATCACACACTTATTAGTGGCAACACCGGCAAACCAGTACTCTGTCGAACAGGAACCTCTTATGAGCCAAATTAGAAGGGTTCTACAAATTGTAATCCTGAAAGACGTGATTGGGGCACGTCTCTTCTGTATGGGACTTTCAGCAGTGCCTTGTATGGCTAGAATTGGGCTTTGGCATTACATTGGAACTACACAACAATTCGCAGGCTAGTGTTCTTGTTGGCGTTGTTGAAAAGGTGAACGAATAGAACAAATGTGCTTTTAAGATTTTGAGGTCTTTAGGTTCTGTTCACACAAGGGTGATGTCTCCTGTTTAGAATGGACCCGTTCATGTTTTTATGGTTCTCCAGAGATCATGACGAACCCCATTAATTTAGGGTCCCAATACTTTTGACATCTTGAGCAATGGTTCAGCTACACAGCGATTTTGGGCACATTACCTGTCGAGCGCCTAAATATTGCAGCTTAGCAGGGCAGCTATTAAAATTAAATGGGGTCACAGCGCAACTCGCACGTTTTACCATGACCTTAGAGTATTAAAAATAAAAATCTAACACTGCTGGATTTTTTGCGATTCTGGGGTCTTGGCAAAAGTGCGAGTCAGGCTGCAACCCCATTCATTTCTATGGCTGCCCTGCAATACTTGGGCGCTCAACACATGTTGCTCCTAAAATTGCCGTCTAGCTGAACCCATACTCTTTCTAGGATGGTAGGAAGCACCCGGCAAAGGGTTAGCAGTCCCTCTGCCCAGTTAGAAGTATGCAAATGTTGCAGACGGACAAGTAATTACTGCATCTGTTACAGACTCATTTAAAGGACTGGCTGTTAAGTAAGACAGAGGTGCGTGGAAGGTGTGTGTTACAGTGTAACCAGATCCCCTATTCAGGCTGCTTTAATCACTTTACAGTTTGTGTGTTTGGGGTAAGTTGAGGCAATTGAGACCTCCAACTAAAGGCTGCACATTCCCTTTCATTCCCTGTGACATGTGCCCACCACCCACCTGCGCTCTCCCATTGTGACCCAAATCATCCCCATAATTAAATGTTAAATTGGTACTGTCAGTGATCTGTAAACCAAACCAGGCGTGTATCGTGCACAAGAAATGTAACCCGGACCTCCACGGGTGAATTGGCGCACACCATAATTAAATCATTAAGCCTCCCTTTTTTAATTGCTTGGGAAACTGTAGAGGCATCTCTAAAAGCCAGAGTCCGGTTTCATGATGAGCTAATTAAGTTGGCACAGAGTTGGGTGCAAGAAGTGTTAATGATTTATTTCAGATGCCCCCAGTTCGTCGTCTCTTTAGGTCCTAGTCTTATAGATCTTATTAATTTTTTTTTTTCAAGATTGAGTGAGCCTCAACGATATGGAAATGTTAATTTAAAACAAGTGGAGAATCCGTGATACTCTACAGTGTTAGGTTAGGTCAGGGATGCCCAACCTGCAGCCCTCCAGCTGTTGCAAAACTACAACTCCCAGCATGCCTGGACAGCCTACAGCCATTAGGGCAGGCTGGGAGTTGTCCTTTGTCAACAGCTGGAGGGCCACAGGTTGAGCATCCCTGGGCTAGGTCATACAATGGCACAACATTTGAAAATGTAAAAAAAAAAGAAGTATGATACAAATGAGTTGCTTTTTTAAATACCATTTACACACTGCTGAAAATGTCTGCAGGTCTTTTAAAGGGAACCTGTCACCGGGATTTTGTGTATAGAGCTGAGGACATGGGTTGCTAGATGGCCGCTAGCACATCCGCAATACCCAGTCCCCATAGCTCTGTGTGCTTTTATTGTGTAAAAAAAAAAATATAATTAAATTAACCTGAGAGGAGTCCTGTCCCTGACTCATCTCGCGTACAGGACTCATCTCACGTTAATTTGCATATGGATCAAATCGATTTTTACACACTAAAAGCACACAGAGCAATGGGGACTGGGTATTGCGGATGTGCTTGCTCTATACATAAAATCCTGGTGACAGGTTCCCTTTAAAGTTTGCTGCAAGTATGCTCTGTAAGGACCGATGCACACGACCGTATCTGTTTTGTGCTCCACAGATTCACAAAATACGACCCAGTGACTTCAATGAGTCCGTGGTCTGTATTTTGCGGCCAAGTATAGGACATGTTCTAACTTTTTGCGATACGTACATACGGATGCGGAAAGTAAACAGGTTGTCTGTGTGCTTTCCATATTCGTTTGTCCGTTCCGCAAAATGTGGACAACGGAACCATTGAAGACTATGGGTGCGCAAATAAAATGCAGACGGTACACGGACGCATGGGTATTTTGCAGATCCGCAATTTTCTAACTTAATTGATAGATTTTTGCTGCCGTTTTCAACGGTTTCATTTAAATGTGATTTTATAAACCTACATATTTCCCTTTGTGTATATACCATATCATTTTTTCTTATCCGATCCACATTTTTGGCGGTTTGGATTTGGACCCATGCATTTCAATGGGCCACAAAAATGCAGAGAGCACACGTATACCGCCCTTATTTGTATATCTGCATGTCTGTCCCATCAAAAAAGAACTTGTCCTATTCTTGTCTGTTTTGCAAAATACATATGGTCATGTGTAGGCTTCAGCGATTGGAGCTTCGGATCATAGATCCTAAGTCAATTCATTAAAAAACTTGTTTGAAATGCTGTTTCCGTACAGCATTAAAATGTAATTGGCTCCAAGGAGGAAAGCGAGACTTCGGTGAATTACTTCAGCACTCCTATTTGCTTATTTAAAGACATTTTAAAATAGAAATCTGAGGTTGGGTTTGGTACTGGCAGGTACCTCGTTACCAAAGCCTACTTCCGATTCCTATCTTAAAATGTTTTTAAATAGGCAGATAGGAATGCCAAAGTCATTTACCGAAGTCTCAGGCAACTTCGCCAAGACTTTCTTCCTGCACAGAGCCAATACATTTTAATTCTGTACAGAAACAGCATTTCAAGTTTTTTAACAAATAGATTTCAGATTTATGATCTGAAACTCTATTCGATCAAGCCTAGTCATGTGCGTGCTAACACAGCATCCCAACGTTTTGGGCATCGGGGCCGTATATAAATTTGGTATCGGCACAATTATACTGACCTACAGAATAAGGTTGCGATGTTATTTCATAAAACAAAACCCCCCAAAAACATGGTGGAATTGCAATTTTTTCTATTTCGCCCATCATACTATTTTTTTTTTGTTTTCCTATATAAACTATGATCAATTAAATTGTGCTATTAACATATACAAGTTGTCATTCAAAAAAGAACCTGCATATGGCTGTGTGAACAGAAGATTAAAAAAGTTATGGCTCTTGGAAGGCAGAAAGAAAAAAGGGGGTGTCCAAAGCAAGGAACCCCTTCAAACTTCTATCAGGAGACATGGCTTTTTTTTGTAACTGGAACTTTCCCCTGTGTGTTCTTTTCTGACTTTGACAACCAGCATTTGAAGTTCATTTGTGCGTTGAACCCCCAGCTTTATATTTCTCGGAGATCTTACTGGAATTATTGACCAGACCCTTCTCTTTGAAGAGTTAGACGCTAAGTGGAAGTGAGGAAAAGTGGCTCATATTTTAAAGAAATTGAAACCTTCATTACACAGCTTTTTATGAGAGAGGAACTGAGATTTTATGGTCTCATTTAGATATACTATTTGGTACTGTAATGTACAGCTTCAGGGTTGTTGTTTTTTGAAAGTCTTAATAAGACAGCGAGATAGTGGGCTTGGTGGGGGGGCTGAGACACAAAGGTATTTTAGGATGCTCATATGATAGACTTACCATATTCTACTGCACGATGAAGGACGCATGGTATAGTTTGAGCAATAGTATGTCTTCATTAAGCAGATTTCTTGTATGGAGTGATTTGCAGAAGACTATAGGATATCTAAACCCAATAACCCTAGAGTCATTTCATTTCGTCTCATCATGAACATACCTTCATGGCACTGGAGAAACACAAGCAGCACATTAGTTGATGTTACTATCAGTCTGTTTCCTTATAGAAACATAGAATGTGTCGGCAGATAAGAACCATTTGGCCCATCTAGTCTGCCCAATATACTAAGTACTATGAATAGCCCCTGGCCCTATCTTATATGAAGGATGGCCTTATGCCTATCCCATGCATCCTTAAAGGACATTCATCACCTATCTACAGGATAAGTGATAAATATCTAATTGCTGGGTGCCCCACCACTGGCCCACCCACCAATCACTTAAACTGGGGTCCCATTCCTCCTCACTGCACTAATACATCTCGAGGCCATCGGAAACAGCTGAGTGCCGTCTCCTGCTTTTCCTGTTATCCCTATAGACATTGAGTCAAGTGGCAAGGGACATGTTTGATTATCGCATCATTGGTAGGGGGTCCTGCAGTGGTACCCTCCCTCACAATCTTATTGTTGAGCAACCCCTTCAAAGAAGTTGTCTGCTTTGAGATAACTGTAGCTCACAGGGCAAGCTTTACAGCATAGCAAATTTCAAGGTCACTCTTCTTAGGCTACTTTCACACTGGCGTTTTGGTTTCAGTTTGCGAGATCCGTTCAGGGCTCTCACAAGCGGTCCAAAACGGAATCAGTTTTTCCCTAATGCATTCTGAAAGGAAAAGGATCCGCTCAGAATGAATCAGTTTCATCTCCGTTCAGTCTCCATTTCGCTTTGGAGGCGGACACCAAAACACTGCCTGCAGCATTTTGGTGTCTGTCTGATGAAACTGAGCCAAACGGATCCGTCCTGACTCACAATGTAAGTCAATATGGACGGATCCGTTTTCACTGACACAATATGGCACAATAGAAAACGGATCCGTCCCCCATTGACTTTCAATTGTCTTCAAGACGGATCCGTCTTGGCTATGTTACAGATAATACAAACGGATCCGTTCTGAACGGATGCAGATGGTTGTATTATCTGAACGGATGCGTCTGTGCAAAACCATGATGGATCTGCACCAAACGCCAGTGTGAAAGTAGCCTTAAATGGTGAGGCATAGACTGAGATTGAAGCATGTAAACCTTCACTAACATGAACCACGAGGACATTTAGCATTCACCACATCATTGCCCTAGAGCAGTGATGGCTAACGTCCGGCACTCCTGCTGGGGTGAAACTACCACTCCCAGCATGCTCCATTCATTTCTGTGGAGTTCTGAGAACAGCCAAGCAAGTGTGCATCTTGGGAGTTGTAGTCTTACCACAGCTGGAGTGCCGGAGGTTAGCCATCACAGCCCTAAACCAAACGAACTCTATTACTCCCTTCACTATTTTAGGATTGTCTGGCAGTATTATTTGTATTTGTCTTATTTGGGCATTTGATGTGGACAGTGTGGGTGCTGCATAATGGCAGTATTATGTGAGCATCTTATGAACTATAGTAGTTCTATTGCTAGAACAATAGAAACTCATAGAGAACAGCTCTCCTTTCTGGTTTAGGCTCCATTCAGACGTCCATAACGTGTTTTGCGGATCCGCAAAACACGGACAGCGGCAATGTGCATTCCGCATTTTGCGGACCGCACATTGCCGTTACTAATAGAATATGCGAATATGCAAGTGCGGACAAGAATAGGACGTGTTCTAGTTTTTTCGGGAACGGAATTGCGGACCCGGAATAGAAATGAATGGGTCCGCAATTCCGTTCCGCAAAATGCGGGCCTTATAGAGAGGAGTCCTGAAATCCAGCTGCTGTAATAAGGCATATGGCATGTGGTTGTCTTAGAGTATGTTCACACAGAGAACTTCAGAGGAGGTTTTGAGGCTGAAAAAAAATCTGCCTCAAAAGTTTCCTCCAACAAACCTCCGTGTCTTAATGTGGGAATCTGATGATCGCGTCTTCTGGTCTTGCATGTCTAGTACCAGCGGATGCCGTAAAAGTAACCACTGCACTATCTGATAATCACAGCATGAATGCCTTGAAGCAGGTAATACTATATACCGCATCAGTTCTATCTGCCTAGGTTTCAGTCCTCCCAGACCTTGGTCTTGGCAGAGATCCATGCTTGGATAATATTGGGGGGGTTGAAAAGGATGGACAGATAGGCTATCTACAGAAACGGGACTCTCCACCCTAATGATATTCAGACCAAGGTCTAGGAGGATCAAAAGCTAGGTAGTTAGAATTGATGTGTTCATACTGTGACTATCGGATTGCATTGAAACACGGTGGCATGGTTTCCTCATTCTACTTCCATGGACTTTTTCCCTACCACTGAGCACTTACTATATCTAACCCCAGAATGCCAGCCATAATAAGAATACTATAAAAAGGCATGCACATTAGAGAAAAAAAACGTATTTCCAGTTGTACTGTGTAAGCTACCAAAAACAACCCCTTCTCTATCTGCAACCAAAACAAAAATGTTTTTTTCTGTTACAGGGCATACCATGTACACAGTGGGAAGATCCTGGCAGTGAAGGTAAGAAAATCCAATGCCAATGTTTACCCTGTGCCCTTGAATTTAGCAGGGGTTCATTTTGCTAAAACAGGTTTGGAAAGCTTTCCAAAACTGATTGTAAGAGATCCACATTACATATTCCAGATTTTTATTTGCCCCAGTAAAGTCGATGGAGAAAAACACAAAAAACGACACAACAGATCGGGGAAACCGTTTCCATGCAGAAAATGACTGCAGCATGTGGATAAGATCAGCAGATTTTACCTGTGCAAATCCACGGATAAAATCTGCAGCCTTTCCATCCCGTGTGAATTTCACCTTATGGTTTGTGAAAAAACATACATAACACCTATTGGGCGAAAGTAGAGTAGCTCTTCTATTTTGCTGGATCATCCTGGAAAGGTAGCTGCGCCTAGGGCCCCTCATAAGGCAAATGAGGGCTGCATGCAGTCCCTGGGCCGCTAACCCATAACCAAGACTGGGAGAGTTACATATTGCATAAAGCAATAAGTGCCATTTCTTAATAATGTGAAAATTAATACAATACTATCCATAGCTTGGGTCTCTAACTCGTGACCGTTTGGCTCGTGGGATGTCTCCTAGACCAAAAAAATTTGTGGTGGTCTAGTAAGGCTGAGTAAATGCTAGCTTGAAGCAGGTCACGAGCATATAGAAAAGGGCAGGTTTGGTGAGGAGGTGAAGAGCCGCACTTACCGTATGTTTAAAAAGCATAAGCAGAAACCTGGCGTCTCGCCTCACAGAGAACAGAGATCCAGGGGTACTTCTATCGGGGGAGCTTATGACAGATCCACAGGATATGCTATAAAAGTCTGACAGGTGCACCGGGAATGGAGAGGTGGCTTTGTGTGCACTGCTCTCGTTACAGGGGATGTCCAGCGCCTCTCGCTTCTGCCCAAACTGGGCGGACAGTTGTCGAGGCAGTTGTCTGAGGCGAGGCAAGCACCATGCACATTGCCAGGAATAGGACATGGGCATGATGGGTACATTTAATGCGTGTCACAACCATCTCTGAGTGCTGAATGTACCTCTCAGAATAGGCAAGGGTGGGTACCTCTAAATCAGGATGTCTGTCTAGTATGGATATTACCAGCACGTCCGCAAATGTATATGGGTAAATGTTAACGATGTACATTTTTTTTCTTGGGAGATTCCCATTTTTTTCGAGTGATTTTTATTTTATTTTTTCATATAGCTTATTTGGTTTTAGAAAACAATGGGCATACAGGTGGAAGCTCATAACAACAATTTGTGTCATTCATCAAAAATACCCCATGAATCAAGAGTGCCCCTTGAGTTTTCACTCCTCTGGCCACCATATCGGTGCTTAGGTTGCCCGACACAAGAGGGCTAAATGAGATATTGTCAGTTTATAGAGGGTCCAGGGTGGGTCTCAAAAATCACCACATTCCAAACTTGGGTGGGTTATTCTTATATATTTATTGTATTGCATTATTTTCTAAGAAGTAAGCCATAGAAAAATGTAATAGTTTATAAGCTCCGATCACACCATGCTTCCACTGAAAGATGCTCTTTTGCAGGATTCAAACAGATGCTTCGGAAGGGGTTGTCACATTAGAGGCGTAGTGAGATAAGCCAAAAAGGCTCGCGTGCTGTGATACCCACTGATCGCTGGAATGAAGTGACAGCGGTGCTAGGGAAGTGTTGTGCTACTCCTTTTGGCTCTACTAGACTTTTTCCAGGTGGCCAAATGGGTGATGATTGACCCCCATTGATTAAACATCTTAGCAATATGCCGCTAATAGGGAGGCTCTCTCCCCCTTTAATCGATTAGGAAACTTTTTTGGTACAAAAACATGTCTAAATATGTATAGTCAAAGCATAATATGAAAAAAGCCTAAGGGGTAATTTAATAAGGTTGATAGAAAAAAAAAATGGAAAAATAAATTAGTGTCTCAGCCATTAGATCGTTGATAATGCTTCACAAGTGAATGTATCAAAGGCACCCAGATGCTATATTATGGCATTTGCTCCGTTTGCCTAGTGGGGATATTTTTTTTTTTTTATTTTTTTTATTACATGGGATTATATTCATACTTAAAGTGGTTAGCTGGTTTCCTATATTGATGACTTATCTTGAGAACAGGTCATCAATATAGGAAACTGGCCAACCCCTTTAAAGGGGGTTTTCCAGGCTCCTGACCATTGATGACCCATTCTCAGGATAGGTCATTAATACCCCCCCCCACCATCCGCTGTTCCCTGCAGTCTCCAGCGCTGGAACCATCACTGTGAATGGAAGTGTAGTGACAGTCACTTCAGTGGCAGTGGGCTGCGGTACCCAGCCTGACCACTAACAGAGTTGTGCTTCCTGCTCCATTCACAGTGCTAGTTCCATTGCCAAAGGCTTCAGGAAACAAGAATCGGTGGAGGTGTTAGGCTCTCACTGATCAGATATTAAAGGGGTTGTCCTGCCATTTATAGTGATGACCCATTGTCAGCATAGGTCATCAATATCTGATCGGCGGGGGTTTGACACTGATTGAAGAGGAGGCGGCGCTGCCTTCTGTTCTTTACAGCGCATGCGAGCGCTGCTTCCTGTACATTACACTGCCTGTCACTTGAATGGAGTGAGTACTTGTAATTACACTGCTCCACAGGAGATGACGGGCACCACCTCCTCTTCAAACAGCTGGTCGTTGGGGGTGCTGGGTGTTGGACCCCCACTGATCAGATATTGATGACCTATCCTGATGATAGGTCATCAATATAAATGGCAGGACAACCCCTTTAATGACCTATACTGAGGATATGTAAAAAGGAAGGATTGGTCACTCTTATATGGAAATATAGGGTATTTGTTTTATTAATATTACTAATATAAGTTAAAATGCAAAAACAATAATATAAAATACATAAGATAGAACAATCTCCTATATCTATTCTCTATTTGTAATGTATATAACAAAGACGATAATAATTTCAATGCTGGACAGAAAACAGTGTCACAGTGTCTCCACCTGGATTTGATAGTCTGTTGTGTGGAAGACAAATTGATACAAATATTCGCCCAGTGATTTGGATACAGTTTCAGTTGAATAAATGAATCAGCTGTATAATGGTAGAGAATGAGTCTCTAATATTTGTGTCAAAGTCCATATATATGAACGTAATCCCACTCGTTGTTTCTGCTCCTTTTCTTGATGTTATAGTATATGGCACTAATAGTCCATGCAAAATGCTTTGAAACACAGTGAGTATAGACGAATTGGCCGCTATAGGCCGATGTTGCACCGTATGCGTCTGCTGACTGATGTACTATATTTATAAGAATTATCGCTGTATGTACAATTTCAGTCTTCACAGACAATGTATTTGATCGGTGTTAACTGGATGTTATACCCACTGGGATAGTGGGCTTACCTTAGTTGAAGCCGTCGGATAGAGGTAAGGGCTTGAATGCGAGACCCTGCTTAGCTGGATCAGCCGGCGTCCCGGCTGTAGGGCTGCTCGCGTCCCACGTGTTCTCCGCGGGAAATTTGAACCGGATATGCAAAGTCCTTCTCTCTCAGCGCTGGTAAATGACGTATTGCGATGATTTCAACAATGGATCCAAGAGTTTCTTTTTCTTTATAGTGCACTTGGTAGAAGATGGGGTATTCGTCCAAAGGTGTGACGCTAGACGCGTTTCGGGGAAACACTGTCCCCTTCCTCAGTAGCATACTCCCATCTTGTAAAACCTCGTAATTTATACTGATGTTGGTTATCACCAAGGTCCGGACTGGACTCTGGAGTGTTTCATTCAGGGTCAATGTAGCATTTTTAAATATTTTAATGCATTGTTTTCATATCTCGATCTGAGTCATTGTCATATTTGTACCTAACATTTTGGTCTACAGATATAGGGTATCATATCAGATATTGATATTTCATTTCTTAATTTTAAACATATGATAAAAATACACTTTAAAAGTATGTAAAAATATAAATAGATAATACCAAACATACTCAAGTCTGTTATTCCAAAGCTTTTTTTAGAGGGTTTGTTCATCCTTCATTTAGATCTTCTTTTCATTAAAAAACACACTTCACTTCCAAAAAACGCACCTTATTACAAAAAACGCAGATGCGGTTTTGCTGCGTTTTCTACAAATTTGATGCGCCCTTTCTCCTCTTTCACTTCCCAAGTGTCCAATATTATTCAAAGATGTTATATATATGCTATCTCCTATTGTGCGGTGTATATAGTAATAGATGTAGTAGTAGTAGAAGAAGTGATAAGATGATAAAGGGGTGGCACGTGTGGGGTAGAGGGAGAGTCGTGGTGCTGGGAAAAACAGCCTGACAACGACTCTACATCGACACCCACACGGACCACCCATATTCTATATAAACCCAAAAATTTCTAACTCCGCATTTAGGCCTCTAGGTAAGAGACTACCAAATTCATAGATTTTTCTAGATTCCGCTCTTGATAGTCTCTCAATTTGGTTGCCTCCTCGCCAATGTTTCTCCACCCTTTCCAGTGCCATGAAAGACAGACCCTTAGGGTTTTGTTGATGTACGTCCTTGAAGTGCTTGGACAGCGAGTGTTTTTCATACCCTTTAGAGATATTATTAAGGTGTTCCGCTATCCTAACCTTCAAGGTACGTTTGGTCCGCCCAATATATTGTCTCTGACATGGACACTGGATTAGGTAGATAACATTGGTGGAGTAACATGTGAGAAAGTGCTTGATGGTCATAGTGTGTGAGTTTTGTGTGGAGGTGGCTGTGGTTGTTTTCCTTGGGAATTTGGTCTTCCTACATCCCAAACAACTACCACATCTGTAAAAGCCCTTCTGTTGGAGCCAGTTGGTTACTTGGCCTTTTTTCTTTCTTTCTTTTACTGAAGGAGCTATTTGGATTCCCAAATTGGGGGCTCTTGAATATATGATTTTGGGGATTGGTGGTAGGAGCATCCCTATAGTTTTGTCCCTATGTAGATGATGCCAATGGGATTTTATAATGGATTCTATTTGTTTGGCCTGAGTGTTGTATGGTAAAATGATTCTAAACTCAGAATTATTTTCTTTTTTACATTTTTGTGTTGGTTCAAAGAAGGTTTTTCTGTCCAACTCTTTTACTTTGACAAGGGCCTCATTAATAATTGTATCTGGGTAGTTCTTTTCCTTGAACTGTTTGCTCATACTTATGGCTTCCTCCTCAAACTTGTCCTCTTCCGTGCAGTTGCGCTTAAGACGGCGGAACTGCCCGAATGGGACGTTGATTAGCCACCTTGGTAGGTGGCAGCTTGAGAAAGGAATATAGCCATTCCTGGCCGTGGGTTTATGGAAAGTGTTACATACATATTTGTTGTTTTTTCGTATGATCTCGATATCCAAAAATTCCACTCTCTCACTCCCAATGTTGGAGGTGAACTTTAAGTTGTTTTCATTATCATTGATCTCCTCAACGAATTTGTTCAAATTTTCTTGTGTTCCACCCCAAATAAAGATGACATCGTCTATATATCGCCGCCACAGGACCAGGTCTGCCCCCAGGATCGGGTCGATGTTATTTATCTCCCACTGAGCCAAAAATAAATTGGCATAGCTGGGGGCAAACCTGGTCCCCATGGCGGTTCCCCTCCTCTGCAGGTAAAATTGATCAGAGAAGAGGAAATAATTATGATGTAGGATGTGGTTAACACCCTCCAACATGTATTCTATTTGGTTCTCTTCCCACGTCGTACCCTTAGATAATTGTTCCCTCAAAGCTGAGATACCCTGATTATGATCAATGATGGTATAGAGGGACTGGACGTCCAGGGTACCCATTATCCAATGGTCCTGGGCGTCCAGGCCCTCCAAGAGCCCTACAATCTCAGTGGTGTCACGTATATAAGATCTGATCTTCCTCACCTCAGGCTGGAGTAGGGTATCTATATACTGAGATAGGTTCACTGTGAGGGATCCAATTCCCGAAATAATCGGGCGGCCCGGTGGGTCCACAACGCTTTTGTGGACCTTTGGTAGGCAATAGAAAATTGGTAACCTACCCGGCATGTCTAAAATAAAATTATATTCCGATTGTGTTAGAATCTTCTGTTCTAAACCTTTTTTACAATATTCTGAAAGTACCCGTCTGAAATCCTCTACTACATCTATTACTATATACACCGCACAATAGGAGATAGCATATCTATAACATCTTTGAATAATATTGGACACTTGGGAAGTGAAAGAGGAGAAAGGGCGCATCAAATTTGTAGAAAACGCAGCAAAACCGCATCTGCGTTTTTTGTAATAAGGTGCGTTTTTTGGAAGTGAAGTGTGTTTTTTAATGAAAAGAAGATCTAAATGAAGGATGAACAAACCCTCTAAAAAAGCTTTGGAATAACAGACTTGAGTATGTTTGGTATTATCTATTTATATTTTTACATACTTTTAAAGTGTATTTTTATCATATGTTTAAAATTAAGAAATGAAATATCAATATCTGATATGATACCCTATATCTGTAGACCAAAATGTTAGGTACAAATATGACAATGACTCAGATCGAGATATGAAAACAATGCATTAAAATATTTAAAAATGCTACATTGACCCTGAATGAAACACTCCAGAGTCCAGTCCGGACCTTGGTGATAACCAACATCAGTATAAATTACGAGGTTTTACAAGATGGGAGTATGCTACTGAGGAAGGGGACAGTGTTTCCCCGAAACGCGTCTAGCGTCACACCTTTGGACGAATACCCCATCTTCTACCAAGTGCACTATAAAGAAAAAGAAACTCTTGGATCCATTGTTGAAATCATCGCAATACGTCATTTACCAGCGCTGAGAGAGAAGGACTTTGCATATCCGGTTCAAATTTCCCGCGGAGAACACGTGGGACGCGAGCAGCCCTACAGCCGGGACGCCGGCTGATCCAGCTAAGCAGGGTCTCGCATTCAAGCCCTTACCTCTATCCGACGGCTTCAACTAAGGTAAGCCCACTATCCCAGTGGGTATAACATCCAGTTAACACCGATCAAATACATTGTCTGTGAAGACTGAAATTGTACATACAGCGATAATTCTTATAAATATAGTACATCAGTCAGCAGACGCATACGGTGCAACATCGGCCTATAGCGGCCAATTCGTCTATACTCACTGTGTTTCAAAGCATTTTGCATGGACTATTAGTGCCATATACTATAACATCAAGAAAAGGAGCAGAAACGAGTGGGATTACATTCATATATATGGACTTTGACACAAATATTAGAGACTCATTCTCTACCATTATACAGCTGATTCATTTATTCAACTGAAACTGTATCCAAATCACTGGGCGAATATTTGTATCAATTTGTCTTCCACACAACAGACTATCAAATCCAGGTGGAGACACTGTGACACTGTTTTCTGTCCAGCATTGAAATTATTATCGTCTTTGTTATATACATTACAAATAGAGAATAGATATAGGAGATTGTTCTATCTTATGTATTTTATATTATTGTTTTTGCATTTTAACTTATATTAGTAATATTAATAAAACAAATACCCTATATTTCCATATAAGAGTGACCAATCCTTCCTTTTTACATATTTACTTACCATTTTGAGGGGTGACTCATTTTTGGATTGGAGCACCTGTCCTGAGGGAAACAGAAGTGAGCGGATCCCCTTGTTTTTTGCCTATACTGAGGATAGGTCATCAATATCGGGAGCCTGGAAAACCCCTTTAAATATGAACAGGGTGGAAAGGTCATTATATGGTGGCCATTTCTGATAGATGGGTGGTATATTCTTCTGTGGTACAGCAGGTTTCAGTGCTAAACTGGGAAAGTCATCTGATCTCGTGAACACCTAATTCCTTCGTTTTTAATAATTGCTTGCACATTTGCTGGCTCAACTGTGCATAGATGTAACATCTAGCTCTACTCCTCGCCCCTCCGGCGTATAAACAACGAGGCGGCAGATAACCCTTTTGACGTGGACATGTAATGCTATCTTATGCCCTGCAGTGGTTTACTTACTGAAGAAGACAATTATGTCGCCGGTGATTAAGTGAATTAAAACTGAACATCAGCCTAATTTGACCTGGGATGTTTGCTCGGTTTTTCTCTGGCGCAGTTTGTGTACAAGGTCTCCTCTGACAGACGTTGATAGATTGCTTTATTTAGAATTGTATATTTGAAGAGTTTCCAGCTAATTTAAACAGAGCAGCAGAAAATTAATCACCCGTGCCTAAGAGTCCGCATAGTATGTGACGGGTTCATAGCCTGACCTCTTGGAGTGGTGGACGGAAAAAGCAGCCGATCACCACAGCTAATTAATGTAACTTAAAGGTGTATCCCCTCTTTGGACATACCGCAAGTGTCCGATAGGTGTGTATCCCACCTTTGGGACCTGGTCCTATGTGCAGAACAGAGGTGCCCCAAGCAGAATTACCATAGATATAGAAATGGATGGAGCCAAGCACGTATGGAGCTTCTTCTCCATCCATTCTCCTCCTGGATTTGGAAGCAGGTGGCTGCCTCTGCAAGTTGGTCCGGTGACCCCCTTAGGTACAGGTCCCACTATCAGACATCCAGTGGACTTTCCATAAGTGTCTAATGTGGCAACACCCTTTTAACACATCAATTTTTAGGCTGCATTACATAGTACATGTGATGGAAAGCCTCGCCTCCTAGCTTTTCTATGAATGGAACATCTGTCAACTAAGGCTTCATGCGTAAGGCCCTATTATGGGTCCTTAAAGGGAACCGGTCACCTCCAAAAGTGATCTAAAACTCCAGCATTACCTTATAGCATCCCCCAGTCTGTAATTGATTGTGTGTGAGCCAGAAATTCGTCAATCCCCACTTGTGAAAAACACTTTAATCTCCCTGAACGCTCTTTTTGCAGTGAGCTTGAAGTCAAGGGGCAGCGGCCTCCTTGCTTCAAGTCAAGCAATGGCCGTCTCTTACCCGTCCCCTCCTGACTATGATTTACATATTTACCATTTCATGGGATCGTGCCAGTCTGGCGCCTGTGCGGTGCGCTGCTTGGGACTGCACGATCCCGTCTCGGGCTCCTGCAGTCAGCCGGGCATCATTTTGTAACTGCACAAGCGCCGGCTGGCTCGCACTGTGAATAAAACTCGCCGGCACGAGCGTGCATGCTGATTATTGCCGGCGCATGCGCAGTTACAAAATTATGCCCGGCTGACTGCAGGAGCCTGATAACGGGATCGTGCAGTCACAAGCGGCACAGGCGCCAGACTGGCACGATCCCAAGGAATGGTAAATATGTAAATCATAGTGAGGAGGGGACAGGTAAGAGACGGCCATTGCTTGACTTGAAGCAAGGAGGCCGCTGCCCCTTGACTTCAAGCTCACTGCAAACAGAGCGCTCAGGGAGATTAAAAAAGAGTTTTTCACAAGTAGGGATTGACGAATTTCTGGTATTACAGACTGGGGGCTACTATAAGGTAAGGCTGGCCGTTTTATATCACTTTTGGAGGTGACAGGTTTTCTTTAAAAGTTATATGGGTTTATTCTAAACTTTAGTGGTTGTCACCTCTCAGAAGCAGTTACAAAAGGCGTCTCATGAAAAGACAATTCAGCAACTTCTAGTTAGGGTGCTGCCACATGTTCAGGCTTTTTGATGCAGTTTTTGAAGCCAAAATCAGGTGTGAATTATAACAGGAAAGAAAGTATTAAGAGCAGATACAACGCCTCCACTTTTTTACACCACTCTTGGTTTTGGCTTCAATCACTGCCTCAAAAAAACCTGAATGTGTGACAGCACCCTTACAGGTGATGTTTTTTTATTGTTTTAGGGAAACATTATCTCTTTTCATCTAAAAACCCCTGTGGGTGGTGACTATATTGATGGCCATGCACCATTCATAGAAAGCACTTAACAGCATATCCCAAGCATACCACATAACTATTTCAGTCAATCCAAATATGGTAATTGGAGGGTCCTCCAATACCCAACCAACCATTTTTAATACCCCTTTAGCATTTCCAAGATGAGGGATCCATCAACTGGTTCATTCTTATGTTTAGCATTTTACCACTGCATGTTAGATTAATTTCAAGAGAAATGTTAAAATAATATTGAACATCTTTGTAGCCTTCATTTGTAATGAGACACGTAAGTTAAAGAGGTTACCCAGAATCAAAAATAGTGATGGCCCATTCTTAAGATAAGCCATCAATATCAGATCAGCGGTGGTCCAGCTCTCAGCGGATCAGCTGTTTGAAGAGACTGTGGTGCAAGATAAGAACTGTGACCTATTGACTGTTCTCAACGCTTCGTATGTGAGAATGCCGTATATTTGTGTATGGAAGTGTTGTTCCATTCGCTTAAAAACAGCTTATTGGTGAGATGCCAAAAGTTGGCCTTCCTCCAATCTAATACTGATGGCCCATCCTATGGGTAGGCCACCAGTATTGTGATCTCAGACAACCAGGGGAGGGATTCAAATTTTTAACAGGTTCCCTACTCAACGGCAGATACTCAGCATCACGACACATGTTTACATATACATACACCATAAATATGCAACAAACATAAATACACCATATACATGGTACACATACATAAATACACCATGTATACACTACACTCACATATCACAACATTTTTAAAAAGTCTAAGGAGCTAAACTATCAGTGTCGCCACAGTTTTTTTTTTTTTTCCAGCGCTGGCCCACGCCTCTAACTCCTCCCAATGTTTTCTTGTACATGTCCCAACCCTGCTTAGTCTCCATTGTGCCCCCCACACAGTAGTTATGCCAGATCTGGGATGGTTGGGAGGTATACATACATAAACAGACTATATAGACACTACACTCACATAATCACATATACAATATACACCATACAGTATATAAATGACACCTAGGCTACACTTACAGTAGATTTACCTACACCATATACATGTTATACACATTTGTACCTAGCACTAAATACATATTTGCATACATAATATAATCTGCGCTATCCAGAATACAGCACCACATACCTCTTACATCAAGTGACTTCTCCTCTGATGCAGACCTTCTCTTTCTTCATCTTCTCCTTTGAGACCAGACCGCCATGATGATTTTTCACCCATCTCTCGTCTCTGCAGTTTGACAAAAGACATTTTAGGTTCCTACTTTTCCATCATCCTCCTACCTTCTTAACAACTCACCTGCCATCTTCAATAATAATAATAATGTGCACTAGATCAAAAATGCTCCTGTTCTGTGTGCCAGTTAAAAAAAAATCCCTCAGTGCCCCCAGATGAGCTAATGTCCCCATAGTGCCCCCATAATGTGTGCACGTATAAAATACCCCTATATAATGCCCCTAGTAAATGCCCACATAGTGCTCCTCTCCTCTTCCCCATAGTGTCCCCAGAATGTGCCAGTATAAATGCCCCTTTTTAGTGCCCCATAATATGCTCCCATAGTGTTCCCCCCCCAACATCATAGTGTCCCCATAATGTGCCAGTAGACGATGCCCCTATAGTGTCCCCCATGATGTGCCAGCAATGCCCTATAGTGTCCCCCATGTGTGAGTAATGTCCCCAGTAGATGCCCATCATAGTGTCCCCAAGGATGTGCCAGTAGATGCCCCCATAGTGTCCCCTATGTGCCAGCAATACCCCAGTAGATGCTCACATAGTGTCCTCCATATGCCAACAATGCCCGCCCCAGTAGATACCCCCTAGTGTCCCCCATGTACCAGCCATGGCCTTGTAGATAACCCCATATTGTTCCCCTTGTGCCAACAGTGCCTCCAGCGCTCCTCAGAAAAGAAAAAAAATATGCGACGCAGGCATCTTCCGGCCTAGTTTCTGCAGCCTATCAGAGGAACAGGGAAGGGAGACGCCTCTCCCTCCCCTGCTGCAGTGTTCATCTGCATCGCCGTCCTGAGGACGGTGATACAGATGAATGTAGGGAGATGAGCGCTTCCACAATGTAAGAGCTCATATCCCGCCACACCGGATCGCGATTCCACCACCAACACGTTTCTCCGATCCGGCTGTAATTTTAACAACTGGATCTGGAGAACCGTAGGGAACCGGCTGAATCCCATGCCTGCAGACAACCCTTGGGTTTAGCTCGGATCTTCTGAGTAAAATAAAGTACTAGTGCACATGTTTGACCACTACTCCCTCCAGGGACGGACTGGGAACTTAAAGTAGCCCCGGCTTGTGGAGGGGGCAGAAGCATAAGTAGGCTGACCAGCAATACCATAGTGCTGCACAAAATATCGCCCCAACAGAAGGAAATACCACAGTGAAAAATACTGCCAGAGGCTGCCCCTCTGTGCTGGTGAGCGCCATATAGGAGAATACAGCTCTACATGCTTCTTACATCCAGCGACGTCTCCAAGCGGCTCAGGAGCAGGGCTTAGGCAGCCTCCTGGGCATAGGCTCACCAGCAATCTTCCCTGTAGAGTCTATTGCCAGTCCTCACCTGACTCCATTACCGCAGCCATGCAGGTGAGGTGCAGCAGGGGAACTTTGGACACGTGTTCTATCAGTATGTGGGGATCTCAGCTATTTGTACGTGACCCAACTTTGGTTCTGATCCATCACAAGAACTATAGCCACACTCAGGGCATCTATTGTGTTCTTTTCCTGCTCCTCAAAATAATCGAGCCAGACTATTTCCACTGAGCCCCCCTCCTGTACTTACACAGCATTTTGACCTGTCCCTGGGGCATCTTCCTCCCTTGGCAGCACCTGACACAGGTTAAATGCCTCTCACACTTTAATTGAGTAAAATTGCTATGATGTAGCAGCAAATTATTTTTTTTTCCAAGTTTTTTCCTGCTCTAAAAAAATGTAAGTGAGTGGAGTTGGCAAATGACTATTGATTTGGGGAAGTGTGTTTTAAATTTCTCTTGGCAGTTCTATATTACAGTTACAAGCTGGATTAGTCAGAGCCTTTATAAATAACCCTAAAGCAAGCTTGTGATTGAAACAGGTTGCGTCTTATTCTATTCCTTTCGATGCCAGCGCTCTGAAATTTAATTTATGCCTTCACATATCGCGTATCTATATTCCTCCCCCTTCTACATATAAATCTTAATTTATATGTCTGTTTTGACGGCTGCACAGATATACGAGTGCATTGTATAAGATGCTCGTCAAGGCACAATGTGTAGATTCTCTCTGTCAGTGCCAGAGGGAACTCTAGCCCACGCTAAGGAATGAAGGGTTCACACTCAGAGGCTAGATTACTCCCCGCCAGGTCGTGTACGCTTTTTTTTTTGTATATTACAGGGACTTTGTATTTGATGACGGGCACAATAATTTCTACATAATCCATTAACTTCTATTAGGAGTGTCGGATGATGCAGTGAGCTAAAGGTGGTAACTCATACATGGCCATCAATAGATTAAGAAAGGGAATAATTACGGAACATTACCCCTTTAGAATGAAAGAAAAGGTATTGGGTAAAGCAAATCTTTGAGTTTTACCCTTTTTTTCCCCATTTATATCAGTTTCTTGGCAAGTAGGGTGAAAAAACTATATGGATGATGTCACATCAGTCACAGAAATTAGGGCTAGCTAATGATACCTTTCACTTAGCGATCCGCAGATGAGGGGCGGACGGGGAACTTAAAGTGGACCTGGAAAAAATAAAACTAAAAGTGGGCGCATGTTGTAGGCGGGTCCAACTCGACAGAAGGCCAGGCAACACAAGTAGGCAGGGCCAGCAAAATACCGCCCCAGCAGAGCTAAATACCACAGTGCAGCACAAAAAGTTTTATACAGGAGGGCATCTGCGACCGCCAGCCAAGTACTTGAAGCTCCTAGCATTAATTAAGGCCTCTTGCCCACGACCGTATGGTTTTGTGGTCCGTTTTAAACTGATCAGTTTTTTTGTTTCAGTTCCGCTTCCGTTCGGTTTCAGTTTGTGATCCGTTTATTGCGGATCGGAAACAGAAGCATACAATAATGTTTAAACAGTAAGTACATAAAAAAATTGGGCTGGGCATAACATTTTTAATAGATGGTTCTGCAAAAACGGAACGGATACGGAAGACATGCGGATGCATTCAGTTTTTCTTGCGGAACCATTGACTTGAATGAAGCCACGGAATGTGATTTGCGGGCAATTATAGGATATGTACTATCTTTGAACGGCATGAAAATACGAAAACGTAATGCACGCGGAGTACATTCCGTTGTTTTTGCGGAACCATTGAAATGAATGGTTCCGCAAACGGAATCCTTAAAAATGGAACGGAAACAGGAAAAAAAAAAAAAAAACTTTGTGTGCAAGAAGCCTAATGCTAAGAGCAGCAGATGATTATGTTCCCAGCCGGCGGCCATGAGTAAGGTTTAAGTGACACTAGGCAGGAACCGGACCCCGTCAATCATGAAAAAGATGGAGGGGCTGGCAGAGAAAGCAGGAGGACCAGAAGGCTTGGGCCCGCCCTCAGTGCACTTAACTACTCATTTGCCTATGGATGGAAAGTACATTTTCTCTAGAACGAAGCAACGGATCACTATGTGAAAGGTATCATTACATTCTGATGAGCTAGCCCTACAAGACATCGGGGGACATTTATCAAGACTGACGCATCCATACACCAGTCTTGTTCTCCCTGCACAGGCTTGAGATGCGCCTAATTTATTAAGAGGCCGATGCCTCTTAACAAAGCAGGCGCATCTCTGCCCTGCAACACAAACCGAAGTCTATGTCCCTTTCGCTACGCCCCGCTCTTTTTTTCATGCCATTTCAGAAAAGTGGCGAGAAGCCTAAAAAGTCGCAAATTATGGTGCACATATGGCATGCGCTATAATGTACGACTTTTATACCACAAGAGTGGTGTAATGGGGTTATCCAAGATCTATAATGCTCCGCCATAGAGGTTGTACTTACCTTGCTCCACTGCACCCGCATCGCTTCTGATGCCAGCGCGGCTGCCGCACACGTATGCTCCTGGGTACATTACAGTACACACGTCTAATAAGCCTCATACATATCACTACAATAGCTGTCACCTCCGTGTCCGAATGTGTCTAAAGCTTGCGCGTTTTGTGTCAGCGGGCTAAAGCTGACACAAGTATAATATATTTGACAACTGCAGTCATCAGCACATGGGGAACTGTGCCCTCGTGCCAGTGTGGGAGCACCAGACATGGTCTGGAGACGGAGCCTGCCGCTGCTATCTGTGGCAGGCCGAACGCGCAGTATCAATCAGTGACAAGTGTTTTGTGTCTTTTCTCCGTAGGTCATCCCATTAGACATTACTGTGGAGCTGCAGAGACAGATTATGTCAGAGCTGGAGATTCTGTACAAGGTGCGTGAGCGTGGCGTCTATGTTTGGGGAATTGTTGTCACAAACAACGTGGAGCCGGCTGACATCGCTATCTTTCTTTACAGTGCGACTCTCCATACATAATCGGCTTTTATGGGACATTTTTTGCAGAGAATCGAATTTCTATCTGTACGGAATTTATGGATGGTGAGTAAGGATCAGTAATAATTTGACAATATTTGAGCATCCTAGAACTTTCTGCTGTTCTGTGGGCATTCTGAGGAGCAGAACTAGTAATACAATAAAAATGACAAAACGTGGCAGAGCAAAGCCGCCTACAACCTTTACCTCTGCTGCTCCTGTGCCGACTGGTTGCCAGGGGCACGCTGCCACAGACCCCATTTAAAATGCTGTGGCCGCTAGACAGGGTATAGCAGGCGGCTAAGGCTACTTTCACACTAGCGTTTTTGCTGGATCCGGCAGGGTTCAGCAAAAACCGTTTCCATTACTGTGGACCCGGTGTAGTTTTGTACTGTATGATATGACTTGGATGTATTAGTATGAAATAGCCATGGAACATATTACACCATTATCTCTCAGCTACCTGTGAATAGTAGCAAAAAACAATGTCCTATGTGTCTAAAGATGTGTTTTCCTTCCTCGTTACACAGGTGGATCCCTAGATGTATACAGAAAGATTCCAGAACAAGTTCTAGGAAGGATTTCTGTTGCTGTGAGTTCTCATTTATGTAAAGCTACATATCCTCTTCTAAGGCTATTTTCACACTTGCGGCAGCGTGATTCGGTGGGCAGTTAAGTCGTCGGAACTGCCCGCCGGATCCGCCAATCTGGATGTGACCGAAAGCATTTGTGAGACGTATCCGGATGCGGATCTGTCTCGCAAATGTATTGCAAGAACGGATCAGTCTCTCTACTTTTCATGCGGACAGACTGATCCGTCTTGTATCTTTTTTCACAGTTTTACCGGTCTGCTCAAGCGCAGGCCGGAAGGACGGAACCGGCATTCCGGTATTTTGAATGCTGGATCCGGCCACTAATACATTCCTATGGGGGAAAATGCCGGATCGGGCAAGTGTTCAGTTTTTTTTCGCCGGAGAGAAAACCGTAGCATGCTGCGGTTTTATCTTTTGCCTGATCAGTCAAAACGACTGAACTGAAGACATCTTGATGCATCCTGAACGGATTACTCTCCATTCAGAATGCATGGGGATAAACCTGATCAGTTCTTTTCCGGTATGGAGCCCCTGTGACGGAACTCTATGCCGGAAAAGAATAACGCTAGTGTGAAAGTACCCCAAGTACTAAAGCCAAATGTCCTTTTCTTTTTAAAAGCGAAAAAATTAAGTGCAACTTCTAGGGAGAGCATGACATAGGAGTGTCACAACCATGGTCATGGCAGTGACTCCTGGAACCGCAGGCAGTTGCCTGCGGTCTTGTCTTGTTGTCAATCACAGGTGAGGGCTGTAGTATGTTGCCTCACCTGTGGTTGCCACTGGCAACATAATGTATGTGGCAGCATAGCAGCCTGAGCTGGTGCTAGGCAGCTTGCTGTAAAGTGCATGCTGTTGCACCTGGCAACCTGTCTTTGTAGGTGTGCACTTTGTCGTTTTGGTATGCACAGGATTTATGTATTTGTACACTTCCCCTTTAAGTGGCTGTCTTCCCTTGCCTGGTGCAGGAAGGGTTAACTCCCTTCTTTGTGTGAACACTGGGTGTGTCTGTGTGTGGGTGTGACTACATGGGCTATTTAGCCTCAGTTTAGATCAGAAGTCTGAGGGGTACTCCAGCCTTGTTTGTAAGCTGGAGTCACCCTCCGGGTCTTTTACCATCTGCCAGTGAGGGCCACCCTTGTGGTCATAGATGTTTATATGTGATGTTAAGTTGATGTTGTTTTCCTTTTCATGTTTAATGCAGCTATGTATCTGGGTTCCTGTGTGTGTGTGTGTGTGTGTGTGTGTGTGTGTGTGTGTGTGTGTAGGCTGTGTCCATTTATGTATGGTGTGGACATCAGCTTGTGAGCATGGGATCCAGTCAGCAAGGCTGTGTCAGGTAGGTTTGGAACTAGAGTAGTTCACCTGCCATATCCATATGTCTGTATATGTACCCCTTCTCCTTGCTGCTTGGCCAGTGAGACTCCTGTTCCTCCGTGCCTAGGAGGAACAGGTCGTCTTACTCTGCTCCTAGTCCAGGGCCACCCTGAGGGCTAGTAGGAATATTAGGTTCCGGAGTATGAGCCCTCCTACCATCAGGGTCGGCTCATACGGCTAGCAGACAGGGTCAGAATTAGGGGTTGATAGGAGGTGACCTCCTCCCCGATTCCTGTCCTGGCCTTGCATCGACCATCCATCTTCTGGCATCGCACGGCTGAGGGTTTTCCCCATCCTCAGCCGTGACAAGGAGCTGCTTTGCTTCATGATAGTGCTATGGTGCCACTTCTTCCAAAAGATGTTCCCCGTGGGTAGGTCATTAATATCACAATCTCAGACAACCCATTTAAATATGTAGATGGTGCAGGATCACGCTATCTGTGCATTCAAGTTTATAGAGAGTCTGTCACCATTGTTCTGGACTATTCTCTGCAGTATTACGTAATTAGTACTGCAGATAATGAGTACAGATCATTTTTTTTTTCTTTTCTTACTGCCCCTGTTACGTTGTCCGGACTGCTGAAGTCGTGCATAGATAGGAGAGGACTCATGAGTGTGAGCTCAGCAGTCCAGACTCATCTGGACTCATTATCCACAGTACTAGGCATTTGGTTGTTCTAGATAATAGTCCAGAAACATGGTGGCAGACTCTCTACATACTTGAATGCACAGATTGCGTGATTGTGCACCATCCACTTATTAACAGGGGTTGTCTGAGATTTTGATATTAATGACCTACGCACAGGGTCACCCCCACTGATTAACTGATGCTTCGGCCTCTTCCTAGGCCTTGTGACGTCACTTTCATCGGTCACATGGCCTAGGCAGAGCTCAGTACTATTCAAGTGATTCCAAGCACAGTCATTGAACAATATACTGCCCTGTGCTTGGTGAGCTGAGAGGAGGCGTCAGTGCCCACCAGAGAGCTGCAGCCACAGCTAACCAGTGGGGGGCGCTGGTAGTCCGACCCCCACTGATCAGATATGGAGGACCTACCCTGGGTAAAGGCCCTCAATATCAAATTCCTGCACAATCCCTTTAAGGATGAGGTTATTCACGCATTCTAGTTTTCGTAGGACCTCATTTACCCTGTCCTTATGGCCTCCATCATGGGGGTATTTGTCTGCATACCATTATTTTTTTTTACTGTATAGTAATGTGCAGTGGACTCTGTGGTATACGTTGGTGGTAACACCGGGGAATACTCCCAACCTATGTCTCTATGAGGGAAGATACAAATGTGATGTGAACAGAGGCCAAGGTTTTATTCACACGTTGTGCCCATAACTTGGATTTTGCTGCAATTTTTGTAAAATTGCCGTAAGAATAAACACAATAATACTGCAAAGTGTGAATAAACCCTATCGGAGGAAAACATTGGTTTATTAGGGAATGTAGTTTTTTTGTGCCCACTGTTTGCGATACAGGGTTTAAAAAAAATGTTGCCTCTGCCTTTGCCACTGGCCGGTATGGCCCACCAGTAATTCTATGAAAGCCAACACTGCCGCTGAGGTTCACAGGAAAATGGCGATTCATAATTTTCCCACATTTCTGAAGGTCCGTGTTCCAGAACTGAAATCTACGACAGGAAGTGAGCTGGTGTATATGTCAAGCATTGGATTCCTAGCATAGAATATATTGAATATTATACACCGCCCCATAGCGCCCACTCCCCACCCTGCTCCATCCTCTTTTTACAAAAGTGGCAAACAAGTCTTAAAAAAACTAAACTCACAAGGTTTTTCACCACTTTTTGCAACTTTTTGACCCCAGGTTTCTGATGTACAGAGGATGACAAGTTCCCCCCATTGTTCACAACATCAGAAATGATATTTACGTGAACGATTCAGTGATCATTTCTGGAAACGTTAGCGTGTTAATAATGATGGGCCGCCAGATTATTACGCTAGCCACTGGATGATGTGTCTTCTCTTTATCCTGCCGTTCTGTAATTACACTTTTATCAAATGCTTTATAATATTAATAGCTTGCACTTTCTCCAGGTGTTGAAAGGACTGACCTACCTCTGGAGCTTAAAGATTTTACACAGAGGTGAGCATCCTCTCCCCTTTCATTTCACTGTATAGAATCTATTATTTATGGCCGTGGTTGACTGGGTGGTCACGGCTACTCCTGGAAAAGGGAAGGCTTCCCGGGTGTTACCTTTATACAAATACGTCAATAATGGCATCCTGAGATGATATGGATATGTAGACAAACGTATAGGGTATGTAGTGGGACCATGCAGCATTGGCATATGTAGGTCAATCTCTGGTGTCAGTTTACCATAGTCATAAGGGGAACAGGTCTCCGCATGACATTACTGACATAGATCACCGCTTTGCTGGAATCGTGTTCCAACCAGACGTTTGCATGAAGTCTTTATAGCAGTGCTACATACCTATAAGTAGTGGCTTCTCTGTAATGAGATTTAATTACTGTAATGTGTCATACCATATAGCAGTTGTACTATTACATGGGGTGTAGCCATAGAATAACGTGCTGTTATATTTAAGTAATCATTCTCTAGGTTCCAGGTTAAGGAAGCAATTATCCTTAAGTTCTGAACAATTATGAACATTCATGATGATAATTGCTCCTCAAATAGCATCAAAACTAGTAATGAAGAACAATGAAATATCTTACTGTTCATTTATAATAATTAAAATGGTCTCATGCACGTTTGAAAACCGTTCTCATTAAAGGAAATGTGTCATAAGAAATCACGGTTTTATGTTTAATATATTTTCAAAGAATTTTTTGGTGATGTTGTTTTTAATTTTCCATGTCAATATCTATATTTAAACAAGAACCATAAAATCCTGCAGTTTTCGCTCTGGTCACTAAGCCTAATAATAGGCGCCACTTCTTGGTCTGTACAGATCACTTTACTGCAGTTATCTGCTTATCTGTCATTCTAATCCTGCCTATAATGATATCACCTTTGTGTATAGATAACACATGATCCTCCATTCACAATCTGTGAATTTCAAAATTATATATTCCCACCCTGCACAGGTCACTGATCATGCCTAGAAAATTCTCCCATAGAAGTCAATAAGGTCCCCTCCAGTCCATTGTTTCTATGGACCGTGTGGCTGCCGTAAAGCAATTTTCTTACACCGCGTGCCAAATTATTATGCAAACTGGATTTAAGTGTAATAAAGATGTAATTTTTTTGTTTTTTCAATTAAACCCATGGATGGTATTGAGTCTCAGGGCTCTTTGGATCACTTAAATCAATCTCAAACACCTGTGATAATCACCTGTGATAATTAGATTGTCAGTTGAGCCCAACGAAAGGAAAAGTACTTAAATAGGACGTTCCACATTATTAGGGTCCATTCACATGTCCACAACTGTTTTGTGGACATGTGTGTTCCGCATTTTGTGGACCGCACATGGCCGGCATTATGATAGAAATGCCTTTTGTTGTCCGTGGCTGCGGACAAGAATAGGACTTGTTCTATTTTTTGCGGGGCCGTGGATCAGAAGTGCAGAGGCGGACAGCACACTGTGTGCTGTCCGCATCTTTTGCGGCCCCATTAAAAATTAATGGGTCCGCACCCGTTCCGCAAAATTTCGGAACTGATGCGGACCCATTTTGCGGACGTGCGAATGGACCCTTGAAGGGGTTCTCCGGGAATTAAGAAAATGAAAATACTTAAAATATTACTTTAGTATAAATATATTCCCAAATACCTTTCATTAGTTATGATTCATTTTGTCTAGGGAGAAATTAGGAGAAATAAAATGGCCGCCGTCCTATTAGCACAAACAAACCTGTCCTAATCACACAGGAGGAGAAGTTACTTCACAGCACTGAGCTAAAGAGCTGCTTCATCCTCCTCTCTGCTTGTCTAGGATTATGATCCTAAATACAGATAAGATCTTCCTTTCTCCTCAGGAACTCCATTCCATACAGAGATTCAGCTGAAGTACAGAGAGGACGGATAGGACAGACTCTGGTAATGTGGGTCTGTGATAATGGAGACTGCATACAAGTGCTGCTGCTCAGTATCTACACCCCCCACTATCCTCTCTGTACTTCATGTCTCCTAATGATCTCCATTCCTACAGAGATTCATTGGAAGATCACATTAAACTGTATTCAGGATTTTAATCCCTGAATAATAAGAGAGGAAGATGGCGCAGCTCTTTAACTTGTCCTCCTGTGTGATTCGGACAGGTTTTGTGTGGACTAGTAGGATGGTGGCCATTTTTCCTAAAGACTGCTCCCCTGACAAAACTAGCCATTATAACTAATTAAAGGTATTTGGGAATATATTTATAATAAATTAATAAAGGGGTTGTCCAGGTTCAGAGCTGAACTGGGACATACCTCCATTTTCACCCAGGCAGCCCCCCTGACTTGAGCATCGGAGCAGTTCATGCTCCGATGCTAACATCAGGGGGTGCTGCCTGGGGGAAAATATGGGTATGTCCGGGTTCAGCTCTGAACCCGGACAACCCCTTTTAAGTATTTTTATTTTCTTATTTCCCGGAGAACCCCTTTAAACAGGCCACAGGTTTCAAGCAATATGGGAAAGAAAAAGGGTCTCTGCTGACTAAAAGCAACAAATAGTGCAATGCCTTGGACATGGTATAAAAACATTAGATATTTCTTGAAAACTTAAGCGTGATCATCGTACTGTGAGGAGATTTGTGGCTGATTCAGAGCACAGACGTGTTTATGCAGATAAAGGGATAATGAGGAAGGTTTCTGCCAGACAAATTTATCGGTTTAAGAGAGCAGCTGCTAAAATGCCATTACAAAGCTGCTAACAGGTATTTGAAGCTGCTGGTTCCTCTGAAGTCCCCCGAACCTCAAGGTGTAGGATCCTCCAGAGGCTTGCAGTTGTGCATAGACCTTTTATTCGGCGACACCTAACCAGTACTCATGAGTGCCGTGCAACCGTGGATGGAGTAGTGGATGGTTGGTGGATGGCCACCATGTCCCAACAATTAGCAAGCAGGTGGCAGAGTCATGTTTAAAACTTTACACACGTGTCAAATCTTTGCCTATCTGGTAACCACTTATCTGGAGAATGGGGGTCCCCTGACCACCGTCCTACAAGCCAAGGGTTCTGGTGGCAAGACTAAAAGAATAGGTGATAATGCTTGCTCACTCTTTTACATAAAGGTAGCCACGAAGGAGCATGCGCACTGCATATCTCAGTCCCTCTGCCCACTGTGGGCAGAGCACCACGCAAGCCCAGACCTGGTGGTGATGTGCGAAGGAGCTACAGGGAAATATGATGTCACACAGACACAGCGCTGGTCAGAGAACACTAAGGGGCAGAGTTAGGCGCAAATCAGGCCATGGCTCATTAGCATATGATAAAAACTACTTTTCTGGCGATTTGGAGGATCTGAAAAACGAAACAAAAGGCAGGTTCAGACGGGCTGATGGAGGCACCGATTGTCGGGAATGAATTGTTCCTTCCTGACAGTCGGCTGCTTGTTCAGTGAAGGAGACTGCACATTTACATGCAGCGATCTCCTTCACTGTAGGAGGACGAGGGATGGACTATTGCGATCACTCTTCCTCATACAGATTCATGGTTCCTGAGCAGCAGATTGCTGTTTAGACCACACGATCTGCTGCCCAGGAACTATGATTGGGGATGCCTGCATGAACAGCAGGATCACCCGATAAATTTTAAAGTTTTGCTCATTCTTTGGGTGATTGGCGGCACATTTAGATGGCCAGATTATCTGGAACGAGTCGTTCCCGATAATCTGGACAAATATTGGTTCGTCTAAAGGTGACGTCTGTGTCATGTCTATGTGTCCCACTGAACTATGTGATTGGTTTAAAACCGGCCAGGTTGGTGACAGACTCACTTTACGAAGTATTTTCTATACATTGTCGCACAATGGTACTGCCACATACATACAGCCCTTGTAATACCGTATAGAGCACAAATACAACTGCTTTAAAGGGGTATTCCCATGTCAGACATTTCTAGCATATTGTTAGGCTATGCCACCAATGTCAGGTGCTGGTCCCACAACAGGGCCCTGAAGTGAACAGGGGGTGCACACATGGCTTGCTCTTTTTTCACAGTTTGGCTATTTCTCTAAGTCCCACAGCGGAGGGTGGCCACGCATGCACGGTGTGCTCTCAGTTCACTTATTCCGGGGATAGGAGCAGGTCCTACAGGTGGGATGAGCACCTATCAGACTTTGATGGTCTAGACTAGCCCTGAAATTGCTGCGCTGATCTGAAAGTAAAGTAATGTGTACGGCCAGCTTTATATTGTCTACATAGGTGTACGGGTCACTAGTTTAGATAGGATTACTCTTAAGAACAGAAGTCTGTTTTATTTAATGTAGTTACTCATAAAACATACATTCTGCATTTTAGATGTGAAACCATCCAATATGCTGGTAAACACCCGTGGCCAAGTGAAGCTATGTGACTTTGGAGTTAGTATACAGGTAAGTGACCCGAGACATCCGCCCTGCTTCACTCCACAAGGTGATGACATCTCGTCACTTAGTGCCCACGTGGTTTCATATGCCACTGGACATTGCGGGTCTCTCCAGCGGGTGAGGGGTTAAAGTTGGTAACAGATGATGTGGTAATTACTAATGGGATTGCGGCCTCATTAATATGCGTTCTGGGGAGTTAGGAGAAGATCGGTTCTGTCCGCACAAAAGAATGAGGTGGGGGGGAGGCTTCCAGGGGAGACTGTTATCAAAAATAATAATAATTAATAAAAATGAATGTTGAGCAAAACAAAGACGGTGAGGTCTGGGCAAGACCCTCCTCCCAAATTGTAATTAATTTCCATCTCTCAACCTCCCCAGAGAGCACCCATCAGGTTGACCCCTGACCTTGCTGTCATGTCACTTTGAATAGGCCCCTTCACTCCCCCCTTACTCGGCTAGAGACCACAGGACTCAGGGGGCCGGTAGCTATTCTGTTTGGCCCCACCTGCTGCACTGCCAGCCTCACTCATACAGGCTGTGGTATTGTGTGCTTCTAGCAGTCTCTGTCTTGTCTTCTGCGCATTGTGTATTCGGAGCATTCTGACTCCTCTTTGTGCATCGCTACTGGCTGACATTTAGGAATCACAGAGTTAGGCTACATGCACACGAACCTTGTTTGTTTCCGTGTGTGTTCCGTTTTATATTTTTTTCATTGCGGATAGGATGCGGACCCATTAATTTCACTGTGTGCTATCCGTATCAGTATGTCCGTTCCGTGGCCCCTATAAAAAAAAAAAATATAGAACATGTCCTTTTCTTGTACGTTTTAGGCATTGTTACAATGGATCCGCAATAAAAAAAACGGATGGCATACGGATGTCATTTTTTTATTTTTATTTTTGGGCGGATCCACAATTTGCGGACGGTAAAACACATACGGTCGTGTGCATGTAGCCTTAAAGGGCAAATCTGCCTAAATATGTAGCCTCACGGGTCCTATGAAAGATAACACCTGTAGGAATTCACAAGATCAGAACCCTGGATTCCTCACAGAATGTAGACCATAATTTTAAACAACCCCATTATCTATTCCATCCCTTTTAACATTGGGGGAAAAATATAGTCATCAGCTGTGACGGCACAAAGAGTGGTCGGAGATCAATAGTGTCCATAGGGGATAGTGACCAAGAGCACCGGCCGCTATCAAATCATGGTTATTGTAACTGTTCTAGGGGAGTCAGTGATGGACGACGACTTTCCACACATGTATGAAAGTGGTTGTAGTCTAAGCTTAGAGTAGGTCCATGTGTTTCTACACGTTTTCACCCAGTAATGAATAAAATGTACCATTCACAAGGCAGTTAGGGATTATTTTCCCTATTTTCCTCCTCTGACTTGTTAGAAAAAAATAAAATAAATGCAGGTGAATTGAAACGCAATGATAGCAGGTAGTCTGAGAATATTTCCTGGAAAACTGAAAGTTACAGCAACACTTCTGCAAAAAACATGTATCGTTCACTTTTATGTAGAGTGTCAAGGGTTTATCAGACAGCCCAATTTAACAGGCAGTTGTCGGGAAAGAAGCGTTCCTTTCCAGCAGTCGCCTGCTCGCTAGCGGAGGAGACCGCTGCCATTACATGCAGCGATCTCCTCCACAGTATAGGGAGGAGCGATCGTTATACCATTGCTTTTCCCTATACTGAATCATTTTTTGCCGGCAGCAGATCGCTATTAGTCACCATGATCTGCCGCCTGCAACGATGATTTATTTTAAAGATTTGGATTGCCCGTTCATCGGGCAATCGACTGCAGTATTAGACTGCAGATGACCGCTAACGAGCGTTACCACGAACACTTGTTAGCAATCATCTGCCGAAAAATCGGCAGGTGTAATACACCCTTTAGTGACGCTGTTGTGCCCTTGCACAGGAGAAAATGAAGCCTTGGGACAGAAGGATAGTAGCCCCACTGCTTAACATTTTAGTAATTTTTTCTAATAATTTCAGGATAAGGAATACAGCCATGCAGCGCCCATAAAATACTGTCACATAGTTCCCACATAACATCGCGTTTCAATTCTCAATACTACTACCATACCTCGCTAAATAACACTGGATGGTTTTAGTTTGCTCCTCGGGGGCCTAGGCCATTGCCCGGTTTGCCAGCACCAAAAATCAGCATCACACAGTGCATTTTGAAAAGTTAAAGGTCACCGGTCATCCACTTTATGCTGCCCTTAACCACCTCCCGACCGCCTAACGCAGATATGCGTCCGGGAGGTGGTTGCTTTACTCCTCCTGGACGCATATACGCGTCATCTCGCGAGACGCGAGATTTCCTGTGAACGCGCGCACACAGGCGTGCGCGCTCACAGGAACGGAAGGTAAGCGAGTGGATCTCCAGCCTGCCAGCGGCGATCGCTCGCTGGCAGGCTGGAGATCCGAATTTTTTAACCCCTAACAGGTATATTAGACGCTGTTTTCATAACAGCGTCTAATATACCTCCTACCTGGTCCTCTGGTGGTCCCTTTTGTTAGGATCGACCACCAGAGGACACAGGTAGGTCAGTAAAGTCGCACCAAACACTACACTACACTACACCCCCCCCCCCCCGTCACTTATTAACCCTTTATGAACCCCTGATCACCCATGATCACCCCATATAAACTCCTTGATCACCCCCCTGTCATTGATCACCCCACTGTCAGGCTCCGTTCAGACGTCCGTATGATTTTTACGGATCCACGGATACATGGATCGGATCCGCAAAACGCATACGGACATCTGAATGGAGCCTTACAGGGGGGTGATCAATGACAGGCGGGTGATCACCCATATACACTCCCTGATCACCCCCCTGTCATTGATCACCCCCCTGTAAGGCTCCATTCAGACGTCCGCATGTGTTTTGTGGATCCGATCCATGGATCCATGGATCCGTAAAAATCATGCGGACATCTGAATGGAGCCTTACAGGGGGGGGTGATCAGTGACAGGGGGGTGATCACCCTGATCACCCCCTGTCATTGATAACCCCCCTGTAAGGCTCCATTCAGACGTCCGCATGTGTTTTGTGGATCCGATCCATGTATCCATGGATCCGTAAAAATCATGCGGACATCTGAATGGAGCCTTACAGGGGGGGTGATCAGTGATAGGGGGGTGATCACCCTGATCACCCCCTGCCATTGATCACCCCCCTGTAAGGCTCCATTCAGACGTCCGCATGTGTTTTGTGGATCCGATCCATGTATCCATGGATCCGTAAAAATCATGCGGACGTCTGAATGGAGCCTTACAGGGGGGGTGATCAGTGACAGGGGGTGATCAGGGAGTCTATATGGGTGATCACCCCCCTGTCATTGATCACCCCCCTGTCATTGATCACCCCCCTGTAAGGCTCCATTCAGACGTCCGCATGTGTTTTGCGGATCCGATCCATGGATCCGTAAAAATTATACGGACGTCTGAATGGAGCCATGACAGGGGGGTGATCAGGGAGTCTATATGGGTGATCACCCCCCTGTCATTGATCACCCCCCTGTCATTGATCACCCCCCCTGTAAGGCTCCATTCAGACATTTTTTTGGCCCAAGTTAGCGGAAATTTTTTGTTTGTTTTTGTTTTTTCTTACTAAGTCTCATATTCCACTAACTTGTGTCAAAAAATAAAATCTCACATGAACTCACCATACCCCTCACGGAATCCAAATGCGTAAACATTTTTAGACATTTATATTCCAGACTTCTTCTCACGCTTTAGGGCCCCTAAAAAGTCAGGGCAGTATAAATACCCCACATGTGACCCCATTTCGGAAAGAAGACACCCCAAGGTATTCCGTGAGGGGCATATTGAGTCCATGAAAGATTGAAATTTTTGTCCTAAGTTAGCGGAAAGTGAGACTTTGTGAGAAAAAAACAAAAAAAATCAATATCCGCTAACTTATGCAAAAAAAAAAAAATTCTAGGAACTCGCCAGGCCCCTCATTGAATACCTTGGGGTGTCTTATTTCCAAAGTGGGGTCACATGTAGGGTATTTATACTGCCCTGGCTTTTTAGGGGCCCGAAAGTGTGAGAAGAAGTCTGGGATCCAAATGTCTAAAAATGCCCTCCTAAAAGGAATTTGGGCCCCTTTGCGCATCTAGGCTGCAAAAAAGTGTCACACATCTGGTATCGCCGTACTCAGGAGAAGTTGGGGAATGTGTTTTGGTGTCTCATTTTACATATACCCATGCTGGGTGAGAAAAATATCTTGGTCAAATGCCAACTTTGTATAAAAAAATGGGAAAAGTTATCTTTTGCCAAGATATTTCTCTCACCCAGCATGGTTATATGTAAAATGGCACTCCAAAACACATTCCCCAACTTCTCCTGAGTACGGCGATACCAGATGTGTGACACTTTTTTGCAGCCAAGGTGGGCAAAGGGGCACATATTCCAAAGTGCACCTTTCGGATTTCACAGGCCATTTTTTACAGATTTTGATTGCAAGGTACTTCTTACACATTTGGGCCCCTAAATTGCCAGGGCAGTATAACTACGCCACAAGTGACCCCATTTTGGAAAGAAGACACCCCAAGGTATTCCGTGAGGGGCACGGCGAGTTCCTAGAATTTTTTATTTTTTGTCACAAGTTAGCGGAAAATGATGATTTTTCTTTTTTTTTCTTTTTTTCCTTACAAAGTCTCATTTTCCACTAACTTGCGACAAAAAATAAAAAATTCTAGGAACTCGCCGTGCCCCTCACGGAATACCTTGGGGTGTCTTCTTTCCAAAATGGGGTCACTTGTGGGGTAGTTATACTGCCCTGGCAATTTAGGGGCCCAAATGTGTGAGAAGAACTTTGCAATCGAAATGTGTAAAAAATGACCGGTGAAATCCGAAAGGTGCACTTTGGAATATGCGCTCCTTTGCCCACCTTGGCAGCAAAAAAGTGTCACACATCTGGTATGGCCGTACTCAGGAGAAGTTGGGGAATGTGTTTTGGGGTGTCATTTTACATATACCCATGCTGGGTGAGAGAAATATCTTGGCAAAAGACAACTTTTCCAATTTTTTTATACAAAGTTGGCATTTGACCAAGATATTTTTCTCACCCAGCATGGGTATATGTAAAATGACACCCCAAAACACATTCCCCAACTTCTCCTGAGTACGGCGATACCAGATGTGTAACACTTTTTTGCTGCCAAGGTGGGCAAAGGGCGCATATTCCAAAGTGCACCTTTCGGATTTCACCGGTCATTTTTTACACATTTTGATTGCAAAGTTCTTCTCACACATTTGGGCTCCTAAATTGTCAGGGCAGTATAACTACCCCACAAGTGACCCCATTTTGGAAAGAAGACACCCCAAAGTATTCCGTGAGGGGCATGGCGAGTTCCTAGAATTTTTTATTTTTTGTCGCAAGTTAGTGGAATATGAGACTTTGTAAGAAAAAAATAAAAATAAAAAATCATCATCATTTTCCGCTAACTTGTGACAAAAAATAAAAAGTTCTATGAACTCACTATGCCCATCAGCGAATACCTTAGGGTGTCTACTTTCCGAAATTGGGTCATTTGTGGGGTTTTTCTACTGTCTGGGCATTGTAGAACCTCAGGAAACATGACAGGTGCTCAGAAAGTCAGAGCTGCTTCAAAAAGCGGAAATTCACATTTTTGTACCATAGTTTGTAAACGCTATAACTTTTACCCAAACCATTTTTTTTTTTGCCCAAACATTTTTTTTTTTATCAAAGACATGTAGAACTATAAAGTTAGCGAAAAATTTATATATGGATGTCGTTTTTTTTGCAAAATTTTACAGCTGAAAGCGAAAAATGTCTTATTTTTTCAAAAAAATCGTTACATTTTGATTAATAACAAAAAAAGTAAAAATGTCAGCAGCAATAAAATACCACCCAATGAAAGCTCTATTAGTGAGAAGAAAAGGAGGTAAAATTCATTTGGGTGGTAAGTTGCATGACCGAGCGATAAACGGTGAAAGTAGTGTAGTGCCGAAGTGTAAAAAGTGCTCTGGTCATGAAGGGGGTTTCAGCTAGCGGGGCTGAAGTGGTTAAAGGGGTTTTACAAGATATTTTAAACAATGACCTATCCTCTGGATAGGTCATTAGTATCTGATCAGTGGGAGTCCAACACCTGGGACTGATCAGCTGTTTGAGAAACAATCGGTACTTAAAGTAGCAGCGTGTCCTTGTCACAGCTTTCCCTAGGAAAGTCGCGTCCATCAGTCACATGGCCTAGGCACAAGTGAATGGGGCTGAGCTGCAATACCGAGGACGGCCACTATACAGTGTACAGCACTGTGCTTGATGAGCTGAGAGAAGGCCGCGGCACTACTGCGAGCGCCACTGCCTTCTCAAACAGCTGATCGGCAGGAGTCCCGGGTGTCAGACCTCCACCGATCAGATACTGACGACCTATCCAGAGGATCATAGGTCATCAGTTAAAACTTGGAAAACCCCTTTAGTGTGCAGCCTTTCCATAGAAGAAACCTGTCAATCAGCGGCAGGAAGAGCAGAAGCTTATGAACAAGTCTGACTTCTCCGATACGCGCTGCCACATTTTACAGTAGGTTTTCGGACACCACTTTACAGTAGCAGAGAAGTGACTGCTGATATCGGGGTATCTGCCACTACTTCCTGCTGCCCTCAGTGATGGGCGACACAGGCTACAGGTGGGCATGGTCCTCCAGACGGAGATCGCCCCTCTATTTGCTGACTATTTAGAGCACCCTTTCTTTTACCTCTTTATACCTTATTAAGGCAGACAGTGCTTTTCAAGTCATTTTGCATATGGCATTGTCTGGTGCGTCATTCTGCTCACACATCTCCGTTTCCCTTATGATCACTCCAGGCTATGATTAGACATTATAATATTCCATTCCTCCGACTTCTCCTTTACCCAAGTTTCTGTACCGAAATGGTAGCAGGTAAAGTAAATGCCACATTTGTAAATAACGGTTGTAGATCTCATCTTGGCGTCGTAAGCACTTGTGTATGTTCTTGTAAATGATGCTTTGTCCATTATGGCTCCCAGAATGCTGATGCGTACCGCGGGCCAGGGCTTTGTCTAAATGGGAGCTTCAGCGCCACTGCCAATCGCTTGGTTTACATGTGGGAGTGGAAGCAATAAGTGTAATCACGTTCTGTTTAATGCCTGCAGATAAAAGCACTCTATATATTTTTTATTCTGTCTTTTATGTCATCACTCTATTTCCTTCTCCTTTTGTTTGATGGGTGGATTAAATGAGAAATAATTGTCCGTTTTATGCTGTTGTCAGTTTAACACCATCATTCCCTTTCTGTTCTAGTTGGTGAATTCTATCGCCAAGACCTATGTGGGCACAAACGCTTATATGGCGGTAAGTTGGACGTACTTTTATTGGGGGTCACTTCTTTCCTTGCAGCCCGCACGTGTGCCCTTGGCATCGCTGGTTCAATATCTCTGTGACTCGGATTGTAAAGTCAGTTAGAAATGCGGGATTGTCCTGGATTTCCTAGATCGATCGTGTAGCTTGTATAGGGCGGTTAATCTGCCCAGCACGTAGCGCACCTGTGTCCCATAAGAGGTTAAATGTACCAGATCTAAGCCACGTACTTAGTGGGACAGTAATTAAATTGAGGGTCCTTTTGATGACATGAAAGGAGATCCCAGGTGGGTATTGTACTGATTGGCAAATGAAGGGGACATCCATCTGCTGATTGGAAAGGGGATTAACAGACAGGACATAGCCATCCATGTTCTGTAGAGGTTTTGTCAGTCGCCTACATTTATAGAGGACCTGTGGCCGCAAAATGCAGTAAAATTTGTCTCTGCTTTTTCTAATTTAAGATGTGTGCCCTCACTGAATCCGGAACCATTCATTTCTATGGGGCTGTGCACATGAGCGGTGATTTTCACGCATCACTTGTGCGTTACGTAAAAAATCGCAGCATGTTCTATATTGTGCGTTTTTTAACACAACGCAGGCCCCATAGAAGTGAATGGGGCTGCGTGAAAATCGCAAGCAAGTGCGGATGCGGTGCGATTTTCACACATGGTTGCTAGGAGACTATCGGGATGGGGACCCGATCATTATTTTTTTCCCTTATAACATGGTTATAAGGGAAAATAATAGCATTCTGAATACAGAATGCTTAGTAAAATAGGGATGGAGGGGTTAAAAAATAAAATAAAAAATATATTACCGTAATTAAACTCACCTAATCCACTTGTTCGCGCTGCCCGGCTTCTGTTCTGTCGTCTTTGATGACCTGGGAGGAAAAGGACCTTTGGTGATGTCACTGCGCTCATCACATGGTCCATCACATGATCCATTATTTTTTTTAACCCCTCCATCCCTATTTTACTAAGCATTCTGTATTGAGAATCCTACTATTTTCTGTTATAACCATGTTATAAGGAACCCCTAACCCGAACTTCTGAAAAGAAGTTTGGGTACTAAACATGCCGATTTTTCTCACGTGCGTGCAAAACGCATTAAAATGCTTTGCACTCGTGTGGAAAAAAAATCACACATTTTCCCGCGACGCACCCGCATCCTATCCGTCCCTCACACGCGACGCCCGTGTGAAAGAGTCCTCAGTCCCCAGCTAAAGATGGCAGTTGGGGGTGGCTGAATGCAGATGAACCCACATCAGATTTCTGCAAGACTATTCGTTTCCAGAGCTTTCAGAAAATTCTTATAAATAGGCATGTTCGCCTTCTTGATTTCGCCATTTCTCCGTTTAGTGTCCCTTTATTACTGACTGAGTAAAAAGCTTAGATTTTTCCAGCTACCGAACCAAGGTTGTGAGTAAGAACCCTCCACAAATCCCAGGCCAGAGCCAGCAAAAGGGAAGGCTGGGAGATTCAGCACATTAGGGGCCCAGGTTGTGACTCTTATTTACTGTTCCTCGCTCTCACAAGCACTGACCTGGATAACCACACAGAACACACTCGGCTGGCACTAATTTCTGAGTTTGTCTCCTTGTATGGAGGCCCCGGGGTTATGAGGCTGTGAGAGAAGGTGTCAGGCAGCCAGGTGCATTAGGAGCGCAGCACGAATCAGTGTCTTGGGAGTGCGCCTCTCTTCACTCCTCCACTCCTCTGACCTTGACACACAGAAAGGGACTCAAAATGAACCCAGACCTTGACCACCATTTATAGGAGAACCGTTTTAATTGTGTATGTACAGTATTATTACATGGGCAGCAGAAGACGTTGTGGTATACTGCACATTACAGGAAATGTGTCGCCAAAATTTTTATCTGCAAGTTAAAGTCCGATAGCAGCACATATCCTTTTTTTCTAATCTGTTTTTATTTTCCGATTATAGATTTTTTATTTATTTATTCTATTTTCTGAACATGATTATGGGGGCGGCCATCTTGCCTGAGCTGTTTGAGTCATCAGAAAATGACCTGCTGTTTAAATCACTTTTGTGTTTAACATATTTTTAATGGTTATTTTTCATTTTCCACATCACTTTTTATATTTAAACTAAAACCAAAGATCCTGCAGTTTTTGCACTGGTGTCTAATAAATATACCCAAACATATGGCTAGCTCACAGTACAATCCGCAGTGTTTATTCCACATTTATATAAATAAAACATTCCTATATGTCCATATACATACAAAGAATAAAAATCACACTAACCAAACTTATTTGCGTTTTGAAAATGGCAGAAAATACTTGATTTATTCCCTGATCCGAGGTATATTTCCAATGCAAATAAGTCTGGTTAGACTATCAGCAAGAGGCTTGAAAGTGCAGACAAACCTCTACCAATAGTAATTCTAATATAAAGAGATCCAATACAGCAGCCGCCACAAACACTGATTGCATGTGAGCTCCACATGCAAAACAATAGGACCGAGATTGCAACACCTACTCAATTATAAGGACACTGATTTTTATTCTTTGTATGTATATGGACATATAGGAATGTTTTATTTATATAAATGTGGAATAAACACAGCTGATTGCACTGTGAGCTAGCCATATGTTTGGGTATATTTATTACTATTAACGCTACTGGTAAAGGCAGGCAGTGCTCCAGTACAAACAATTCCAGGAGAGCGACCCAAGTTATTTGATTATCACTATGTCTAAGGCTACTTTCACACTTGCGGCAGAGTGATCCGGCAAGCAGTTCCGTCGGCAATCTGCATGCAAACAGACAGCATTTGTAGACGGATTCAGATGCGGATCAGTCTTACAAATGCATTGCAAGAAAGAATCCGTCTCTCTGAATGTCATCCGGAGAAAAGGATCAGTTATATATTTTCTTCACATTTTTACCGGTCTGCACATAGGACGGATCCGGCATTGCGGTATCGGCACTAATGCATTTCAATGTAAATTAATGCCGGATCCAGCATTCTGGCAACTGATCCGGAATTTTGGACGGAGATAATACCGCAGCATGCTGCTGTATTTCCTCCGTCCAAAACGCCGTTCAGTGACTGAACTGGAGACATTCTGATGCATCCTGAACGGATTTCTCTCCATTCAGAATGCATGGGGATGAAACTGATCAGAAAAACGCTAGTGTGAAAGTACCCTAATAATTGGCCCCACTTCTTGGTCTGTACTGATCACTTTACTGCAGTTACCTCATTCTAATCCTGCCTGTACTGATATCACCTCTGTGTATAGATAAGACAGGATCCACCATTCACAATAGGTGATTGTCACATCTTATCTATTCTTTCCTTGTACAATGACTTCTTCACAGGTCACAGAACATGTCTAGAAGTCAATGAGGTCCCCTCCTGACAATTGTGTCAGAAAATAAAAAGAGATTAGATAAAAAGGAGATGTGATATTTGATTTAAACTGGTAGATAAAATCAGATAGTGACACATTTCCTTTAAGGCAATAACAAAGTTACCAAGTGGACAACCAATATGGCAGCACTTGGTGTTGTCACCTATCCAAAATTGCTCATCATTATCCTATCAGCGGGGTTCTGACACCCTGCATCCCGCTGATCAGTTGTTTGGAACTAGCCTGGTGCCGAAGCAGCGCTGAAGAACCAGCTCCCTCCGCTACACTATGGACAGAGCACTCGGAGAACTGATCGGCCGGGCTGCTGGGGGCGTCGTCCCCTACCTATATGATGTTGATAGCCTATACCAGGGGTCAGCAACCTTCGACACTCCAGCTGTTGTGAAACTACAATTCCCTGCGTGCTTCATTCATTTCTCTGAGAAGAGCAGAGCATTTATGCATGCTGGGAGTTGTAGTTTCACAACACCTGGAGGGCCAGAGGTTGCCTACCCCCGGCCTATACTGATAATAGGCCATCAAGAATAGCCATTTCTATGACTGGGACTGAGGAAAATGCGGCTTGCACATGGAAGGTATCTGTATTTTCTGGATCCACGGTTTGCAGACCGCAAAACGGATACGGTCGTGTGAGTGTAGCCTTACAGTTATGTGATATGTGGCTGTATTAATGATGTCCATTATAACATTGCCTATCTGGATTGTTCTTTTACTCTACAGAATAAGTTCATTAGTTTGTTTTTCGTTTTTTCCTCCTCCCTCTAGCCGGAGCGGATTGCTGGAGAACAATATGGAATTCACTCTGATGTTTGGAGCTTGGGAATCTCCTTTATGGAGGTGAGAACGCCATGTGCATATAGATATATATGTGTTTGGACACAGTGGACACAGTTTAATGTGCAGGGTATTGTATTTTCATTGCTGTTTTATAGCTCTTCCCAGTATGAGTGTAGTACAGATTTTATAAATGGAAGGCACGTCCTGTGGAGGGAATGGACAGTGTTCCAGTTTGTTATAGATTTAATAATTTCACGTATTTTGAAGCCGATCCCCCGAGCACTGACAGTGATGGTTATAATAATAAGTCCATTTATATACAGCTTGGTTCCCTATGGGAGCCAGGCGCATCATTAACACAGTATAAAGGTGACATTTTAAATAATCAGAAGTCAAGCACAGGAATACAATTTCTGTGGATTGGCGCACGGTCGCGCAGTGTGTCCCTGTATCCAAGCCTCAGCCCTCCGCAATCACCGCATGCTCGGAGCACTGATGAGTCTGGGACAGGTTTTCTGGCTATGTACAGGTACAAGTGATTACAGGACAGCGAGCTGCACATAAGAACTTGGGGCTGCTGCATGCCATGATACTGACGATATTGGAGTGCAATTTGTTCTACTCACAGCAGGGAACCCTTTGAATGACGTGTCTAGTATATAGGGTACAGTTATTAAACTCCTACCCCTATGCGGTGTTGGGGAAAATATCAGCTCTCCCTATCACAGCTCAGGAGGCAGTTGAAGGATAAAACTGAGCATGTGCGGCCATCTCAGAGAGCTGGACAGAGAAATAAGAAAAAAAAAAACAGCAGGTGGCGCTATATAGATACATTTTTATTTAATAATGCAGCGTCTATGCTACATTTTTAATTACATGAATATTCTGATTCAGGTGCTGGTCTGAAAACTGTAGACTATTTTTCGTGGGACAACCTCTAAGTAGCAATTCAGAAATGTGTGGTTAGGATATTGCAGTTATATCCTACCACCTGCATCTACTGATTTGCATTGCATGCTTCTGCTTTAAATACCCTTCTCCAGAAATATAATTGCTATAACCTGTAATATTATTACTTTTAAGAAATACATCCAGGCCCCTCTTGAACTCTTTTTGTGAATTCACCATCACCTCCTCCTCAGGCAGAGAGTTCCATAGTCTCACTGCTCTTACAGTAAAGAATCCTCTTCTATGTTTGTGTACAAACCTTCTTTCCTCCAGACGCAGAGGATGTCCCCTCGTCACAGTCCTAGGTATAAATAGATTATGGGAGAGATCCCTGTACTGACTCCTGATATTTATACATAGTTATTAGATCCCTCCTCAGTCTTTTTTATAAACTAAAAAAAACAAATTTTGTTAATCTTTTTGGGTGCTGTAGTCCACCCATTCCAGTTATTACTTTAGTTGCCCTCCTCTGGACACTCTCCAGCTCTGCTATGTCGGCCTTGTTTACAGGAGCCCAGAACTGTACACAGTACTCCATGTGTGGTCTGACTAGCGATTTGTAAAGTGGTAGGACTATGTTCTCATCACGGGCATCTATTCCCCTTTTTGGTGCAACCCATTATCTTATTGGCCTTTGCAGCAGCTGCCTGACACTGGTTTTTACAGCTTAGGCTACTCTCACACTTGCGTTTGGTGCGGATCTGTCTTGTATCTGCACAGACGGATCCGCACCAATAATGCAAACGCTTATATCCGTTCATAATGGATCCGTTTGCATTATTCATTCAAAAAAACGGGACGGATCCGTTTTCAATTGCACTAAATTGTGTCCGTGAAAAACGGATCCCTTCTTATTGACTTACATTGTAAGTCAAGACGGATCTGTTTGGCTCCACATAGTCAGACGGTCACCAAAACACTGCAAGCTGCGTTTTAGTGACAGTCTAAAAAACGCAACAGAGCCAAATTGATGCATTCTAAACGGATCCTTATCCATTCAGAATGCATTGGGGCTTAACTGATCCGTTTTGGGACCCTTGTAAGAGCCCTTATACGGATCTCACAAGCGGACCCAGAAACGCCAGTGTGAAAGTAGCCTTAGTTTGCTGTTCACAAAAATTCCTAGGTCCTTTTCCATGTCAGTGTTACCCAGTGTTTTACCCTTTAGTATGTACTGGTGACTTGCATTATTCCTTCCTATGTGCATAGCCTCACATTTGTCAGTGTTAAACCTCATCTGCCACTTCTCTGCCCAAGCCTCTAATCTATCCAGATCCATCTGTAGTAGTATACTGTCATCTTTCATGTTAATTCCTTTACACAGTTTAGTGTCATCTGCAAAAATTTATATTTTACGGCAAAAGCCTTCTACAAGATCATGACTAAATATATTGAAGAGAAAAAGGGGCCAATACTGACCCCTGAGGTACCCCATTGGTGACCCAATCTAATGTACAGTTAGTAACCACCCTCTGTTTTCTATCACTGAGCCAGTTATTTACCCACATACAGACATTTTCTCTCAGTCCAAGCATTTTCATTTTATATACTAACCTTGTATGTGGCACAGTATCAAATGTTTTGGAGAAGTCAAGATATATGACATCCATTGACTTACCCCGGCCAAGTCTAAAACTTACCTCCTCATAGAAACTAATTAAATTAGTTTGACATGACCGATCCCTCATGAAGCTATGCTGATACAGTGTTATATTATCATTGAGGTGCTTCAAGTGGCATCTCTTAGAAAACCTTCAAACTGTTAGAAGATGTTAGACTTACCAGAGAATAGGTTTCAGGCTTTGTTCTTGACCCCTTTTTTAATATTGGCACCATATTTGCTAAGCGCAAATCCTGTTGAACACTCCCTGTCAAAATAGTCCTTAAATATCAGAAATAAGGGTTTGTCTATAACATTACTTAATTCTCTTAGGATACAGGGGTGTATGCCATCTGGTTCCGGTGATTTGCCTATTTTAATTTTTTTAAAACACTGCTGCACTTCTTCCTGGGTCAGGCAGGCCCCTTTTAATGGGAAATTTACTTTTACACTCTGCATTTCATCTGACTTTTAGCTGTCACGATCAGTGTGTGGGAAAAAATTCCACACTAAACGCAGGAGGGAAGGGGAACAGTAACTGGCCCTGGAAACTAGGGAAGGAACAGGTCACCTCCTAAACAACCCTAATCCGCGCCCTAACTACCTATCAATATGAATAGACCTTGAAGGTAGGAATATTCATATGCTGGATACTTAGGCCCTTATATCCCTATAAGGCAGTGGAATGAGGTTAGGACCAGAGACAACCCATTCCTCTCCAAATAGACGAATGAAAGTCTGTCTCAGGCCCAGATACAAACAACAGGGAATAAACACAAAACAATAAGAAAAGACAAGACCTATCTGAAAGTAGAAAACTGGCAACTCCAGAAGCACCACAGAGTAGCAACACCTAAAGCAAGGGGTGTGGCATTCACCAAAACACAGACACAATAAGATCCACAGTGAATGTGTCAATTTAACCCACGAGTTGCCAGTCTCTCCGATCTCCTGGTACCTGCCACGGGAACGTCTGTGACGCTAACATCTGGAGCTTTAGTTTTTTTCCCCCTAAAAGTATGAAAATGCCACAAAGAAATTGAATCCAGCCTAAGAGTGTGCTTCACCTAGTCCTAGACTTTTTCACATCAGAAAAAATCACTGTGAAATTGCTGACTGTAGACCATGAGTAGCTTGGAAATCTTTCTGAATCAGGGGCGTCTTTAATGCGGGGCAAAATGGGCAGATGCCTGGGCCCAGTTGCTTCTAGGGGGCCCAAGGCAGATGCCTCTTGAGCCCCACTGGCCAGTGGCGTAGCGTGGGAGGGCCGGGGGGGCTGTTGCCCGGGAGCAAAATTCCAGGGGGCGGTAGCAGTGTCGCACCGCCAATTAGGCAAAGTGAGGTGGATGCCCCCAGGCGGCGTAGCCCTGGTGACAAGTGGGGAGCGGCAGCAGGGCACAGGGAGATGAGTGCTTCCATTGCCGATCAGAAGCCGATGCAGCCGGCGCGATGACATCATTGCGCCACCTGAGCCGTACAGCGCGTGACACTGGCCGGAAGAGGCCTGCATCGTATTGCTGCCAGCCTGATGGTGGTAAGTATAAGTGTTTATGTTATTATATGGTACTACTTACTGGCACATGATTGGGGGGCATCTATGGGGCACTTGTTACTAGCACATGATTGGGGGGGCATCTATGGGGGTACTTGTTACTGGCACATGATTGGGGGGCATCTATGGGGGTACTTGTTACTGGTACATGATTGGGGGCATCTATGGGAGTGCTTGTTACTGGCACATGATTGGGGGCATCTATGAGGATACTTGTTACTGGCACATGATTGGGGGGCATCTATGGGGGCACTTGTTACTGGCACATGATTGGGGCATCTATGGGGGTACTTGTTACTGGCACATGATTGGGGGGCATCTATGGGAGTGCTTGTTACTGGCACATGATTGGGGGCATCTATGAGGATACTTGTTACTGGCACATGATTGGGGGGCATCTATGGGGCACTTGTTACTGGCACATGATTGGGGCATCTATGGGGGTACTTGTTACTGGCACATGATTGGGGGCATCTATGGGAGTGCTTGTTACTGGCACATGATTGGGGGGCAACTATGCAGGCACTTAGCACATTATTAGGGGGGCATCTATGGGGGAAAATCTTACTGGCACATTATTGGGGGGCACTGCGGGGGCATCTATGGGGGCACTTCTTACTGGCACATTATTGGTGGCACTTTTTACTGGCACATTATTGGGTGGCAGTATGGGGGCACTTCTTACTGGCACATTATTGGAGGAACTATGGGGGCATCTACTGAGGCCACAAAGAAGGGGTATTTTATGGGAGAAGGGGGGAGAGGAACACTATGGGGGCTTCTACTGAGGCCACAAAGAAGGGGTATTTTATATGGGGGGCTCTGTATAGGGGCATTTTATACTGGGGCACATTATGGTGGGTACCATGGGGAAGGGGAGAGAGGAGTACTATGTGCTCATCTATGGGGGGGCACTAAGAAGGGGTATTTTATACTTGCAAATTATGGGGGACACTGAGGGCATCTATTGGGGCACTATATATGGGGCATTTTATACTGGTACATTATGGGGGCACTAGGAAGAAGGGGAGAGGGGCACTATGGGGGCATTTACTGGGGACACTATATAGGGGTATTTTATACCGCCATATTATGGGGGCACTATGGGGACATTAGCTAAACTGGGGGCATTAAAAGGGGGTATTTTTTGCACTGGCACATTATAAGGATAATTATTACTACTAAGGAGCATTATGATGGGCTTTATTACTACTGGGAGTCTATAGGGAACATGATTACTAGCATGGGCACTATGGGAGCATTATTACTTCTGGGGCACAGTGGGGACAGGTTGGGGGCACTGTAGGAGAACTATTACTACCATGTGTGCTCTAGCAGAGAATTATTCCTATTGGTGGGACTTTTGGGAGCTGTGGGGGGAACCTTGGCACAGTATCAGCTTACCACAATTAATTTTGGGGGATGTTATGTTTACACTATTAGTGTCAGAGGCACTATTTGCTGGGCGCAAATATTTTAGGGCACTGTGTGCCAATAATTATTGAAGGGCACTATCTGCATGGTACTACTATCAGGGGCTTTATCTGTTTCTGCAGTATAGTATTGGGGAGCACAGCGCACAGTATTGGGGGTGGTAGGATGATTTGTCCAGAAGAGGGGAGGATGATGGAAAAGTAGTAAACTAAGATTTTGTTTGTCAAACTGCAGACACGAGAAATGGCTAAAAAATGGTGGTCTGGTCTGAAAGGAGAAGATGAGGAATGATGTGGATTTTTTTGTGTGTGTGTTGTGGTGGAGGGCGTGATTGCATGCAAGGGTGCGGCAAGGCGGGATCCAGGGGGCCCAAGTAAATTCTTGTCCAGGGTCCCATCTATATTATAGACGGCCCTGCCTGTAGCAGTTAAAAATAATAGCTAGCTGCTCCCTTGTCTGCAGCAATTTTATCTCCAGCGATTGAATGATTCCAGCAATTCTCCCTTGGCTGTAGTGATTTGGAAGCGATGGGGATCTGGTGGTCACTGCATTATCTGGTTATGCCGGATACAGTGAATGCCAGCAGGGTGCTGCTCTGCCGGAAAAGCTTGTTGAATTTCTGAAAGCAGATGTGAACCTAGCCTGAAAAAAACATTAAAGGTCCCTTTACACTGGACAATGTGCAAGCATATGGTCAGGAAGGAAGCTTTCCTTCCTGACAATCTGCTGGTCGCTAGCGATGGGGACCGGTGCTAATTCCATCACTCTTCCCCATACAGACTTGTTGTTACCTGGCAAGATATCAGGTTTAGGCTACTTTCACACTCGCGTTTTGTGTGGATCCGTCATGGACGGATCTGTTCAGATAATACAACCGTCTGCATCTGTTCAGAACGGATCCATTTGTATTATCTTTAACATAGCCAAGACGGATCCGTCTTGAACACCATTGAAAGTCAATGGAGGACAGATCCGTTTTCGATTGTGTCAGTGAAAATTGATCCATCCCCATTGACTAACAATGTGTGCCAGGACGGATCCGTTTGGCTCGGTTTCATCAGACGGACACCAACACACTGCAAGCAGCGTTTTAGTGCCCGCCTCCAAAGCGGAATGGAGACTGATCTGATGCGAACTGATGCATTCTGAGCGGATCCTTTTCCATTCAGAATGCATTAGAATGCAAACTGATCCGTTTTAGACCGCTTGTGAGAGCCCTGAACGGATCTCACAAATGGAAAGCCAAAACGCGCGTGTGAAAGTAAACTCACACAGCACAATCTGCCACCAGGAAATGAGCGTTTTTGTGCTGCAATAATGATCCAATTACCTGATGAAAGAGTGTTTCACTCGTTTATCGGGTAATCGGCGGTGCATTTACACCGCCCAATCATGGCTAAAGAGTGTTACCATGAACGCTTGTTGGCGATGATCTTTTAAATTTTCTGTGTTTTATTCACCAGTAGAAGTAGCATTAATCTGAGAAGAGCTCTAAATCTGTCAAAGTCCATTGAGGACTATTTTTAAGCTGCTTCTCGGTTCTGTTTCTAGGAAAGCTGGATGACGACCATTATGGCTGGCTAGTAAAGCTTCTCAGACTTGGGGTCCATTCACAGGTCTGTGGAATGGGCCCGCATCCGTTCCGCAGAATCTAGAGCATGTCCTATTCTTGTCCACAATTGCGGACAAGAATAGGCAGTTCTATGGGGGTGCCGGCCGGGTGTATTGCCGATCCGCAATATACTGCGGACGTGTGAATGGATCCTAGTTTTGACGTAGAATACTTAATTAACTTTATGTGTTTTTTTTTGTTTTTTGTTTTTTTAACGATTATATTAAATGCAAGTTAGTCTCAGTAATCCTGCTCCTAGTGCTGCCTATAATCCTTCCTCCGGTCTGTTCTTAAAGGCTATATACACCTTTTGAGGGCAATTTTTTTATTATTGCATTATACTCATTTTGAGCTAAACATTTTTTTTTTTAAATGGGTCTTTATTGCAAATATGGAGCCCCGATTTCTGTACAGGGTTGAGATGCTCTAATAAAGGGATCTGAATTTTCTCTCTGCTCCGTCAGCCAGCTGTTTAATCTGATGGGCTCCTTATATCTGTTCTCTGACCTTATAAATGCTCATTATATCTCAGTTCTTATCTTACTGATAAGAATGTGGCTTAAATAATTGTTTATAACCTCTTAGTAAGGGTTATTAGATGACAGCACAAAGTGAGAGTAAAAAGTGCATTCACACAGTTTTAGACAAACAATTAACCCTCTGTGACAGAATGGCTCAATATTTTTAATAAAGAGGAATTGAAAAAAAATATTTAGCCAAAAATGTGTAAAATGCAATGCTAAAAAAAAAATGGCCTCCGTAGGTGTACATATCCTTTAACATATATCTTCAGTGTAGAGAAACTAATCCACGTCTGGAAATGTACTTTGTTAGCACTGGAGTAAAATTATAGGGAAACATGGTATATATACTTTTATTATTTTATACTTGTTATGCTATGAGTAAGGGCATATGCCCGAAACATGTAAGGGTACTTTCACACTAGCGTTTTTCTTTTCCGGCATAGAGTTCCGTCCTAGGGGCTCTATACCGGAAAAGAACTGATAAGTTATATCCTAATGCATTCTGAATGGAGAGTAATCTGTTCAGGATGCATCAGGATGTCTTCAGTTCAGTCTTTTTGACTGATCAGGCAAAAGATAAAACCGCAGCATGCTACGGTTTTATCTCCGGCCCAAAAAACTGAACACTTGCATTTTTTTCCATAGGAATGTATTAGTGCCGGATCCGACATTCAAAATACCAGAATGCCGGATCCGTCCTTCGCATGCACAGACCGAAAAGAAGGTAAAAAATAATAGATGCCGGATCCATTTTTCCGGATGACACCAGAAAGACGGATCCCGCATTTCAATGCATTTGCAATGCATTTGTAAGACTGATCAGGTATTTTTCAGACTGATCAGGATCCTGATCAGTCTTACAAATGCTATCAGTTGGCATAGAGTGTTTTTATTTTATTTTTTCATATCTTCTGAGCAAATAAAGTACCCTGTTTTTATTTGTCCATAAACATGGAAAAAGTGGCAGTTCACATTCCAAAATGGGCTGATGTATCTTGGGTCTTCTGTCCCCCACACCCTCCATTATAAACTTTCACATTTAAAGGGGTTGTCCGAGTGTTTAAAACTAATGACCTATCCTTGTTATTGGTGCGGGTCCAACTCATTGGAGCACCGCACCCTCTTCAAACAGCTGATTGCAGGGGTGTCAGACCCCAGTGATCAAATACTGATGACCTATTCTGGGGATAGGTCACCAGTATACTTGGACAACCCCTTTGAAGGATTTTCTAATGAATGAGATTTGAATCCTAGGCAGCATAAAATACCGATAGACTGTGCTTCATTGACAGGTCTCACTTTACTTGTATGTAGAGAGAGACCTGGCAATGAGTGGACAGGAATAACCCATAGCTTTTTACACCGTTTCTGGCTCGTATTTAAACAAAAACAAAAGAATGAATTTCATCAATCTGTGTGAAGGTTACACGTATACATATTTGTTAACCCCATAGCAGCAACACGTTACAATATATTACATACATTTAATGTATCCCATGAAGATTTTTACATTGTTTCTCAAAAAGCTCTAATTGTTCAAGGGTAAAAAAAATAAACCAAAATGAGTTGTCCTTAAAGGGGTCGTCCATTTTTAAAAAATTTTTTTTCATTCTTAGCCAACTCCTGTTGGCAAATCCATACTCCCCGCCATTCCATTTGTTTCCTGGCTCCCCTCACTGGTTTTTCAGTCCCTGTCTGTTTCTACATGGACAAGGTCACGCGTACCACTGCAGCCAATGGTTAGCCTCAGCAGTGACTTTTTCTCAAGTTTCACATCTTTGCCAGGTCATGAGGCATGTCATTGGCTACAGCGCTGCATGTCACCCCGCCCATGCAGAGTGTGACAGATGGGGATCAGAAAACCAGTAAAGAGAGCTGAAATGGTGCGAAGTAGGCGGGCATGGATTTTTCCACCGGCACAGCTGGGTGAGGTGCAAATTTAAAAAATAAAAAAGACTGACAACCCCTTGAAAGGAGCTTTCCAGGCATTTAAAAATCCTGGAAAAGAGAGGGAAGGTGATAAAAATAACAAAATAAATGATACTTGCCTGGAAAAACCTTCCACTCTGGGGCTCCCACTGATCTTTTTACATGGCCTGAATTGATGACTTTCTGACCACTGCAGTCAATCACTGGACATGGTTGCAGTGGTCATGTGCAGGTGGTCGCAATGTCATCCCTGCTTGACAGCTAGAGCGGAGGTAGCACCAGAGTAATAGGTGAGTAATACTTTGTATATATTTATCATATCCCTTGTATTTTGAAAACCCCATTGAAGTCTATGGGGAAAGTGCAGTATATCAGCTGCGGAGCCGCACAAACAATTGGCATGCTGGAAATGTTAAAATTCGCCTGGTAGGTCTTTTTCCGTGCATACAAAATACGCACCGCGTACATGAGTTTTGTCAAATCCCATTCACTTTGCTGGTAAAATATATTACACGGTATGGCAATCTGTGCAGAAAAAAATCTACATCCCGGGCAGGTACCTTTAATGGTTACTAAATCGCCATTTGCTCTGAATGGTTCTACTTGTTTCTTACCCAGTAAATATTCGCCCAGTAAAGAGTCGCTGGTTTCTCTAAGTTGTATTTAATCAGCCAAGTGTTAAATTAGGACATTTACATCTTAATTAAAGTATGGTAAGGCAGTGACTAAGACTATTGCACGTTATCCTTGTGATGTACAATACTAAGCACAGTGCAGCCAGCCACTCAGGGGCCAGGGGGCTCGGTGACACTCGCTGACCTCACTAGGTGTTGATTTTGGGGGCAATTTAGGTGCACAATTAACTGGCAGCACCTCTGGCTGTGAATTAATAGTTGCTTGCAGAATATCCCCCCTCCTCTTCTGTCACCAATGCTGAGAACGCTGTGGCTGCCTTGAGGAGGGCTATCCATCACTCACTGACCAGAACTTCCATAATTAGCGAATGTTATGGCCCTGTGCTCCAGCGACTCAGAAGCTGGCGCTCGAGCCGCGGACAAACTTTGCTGGAGTAAAACTCTGAGATGATTTATCCAGCGGCTGCGCAGGGACATGGAGCGGGGGGCTGCAGGACGTCTGTGAAGTGTAAGCGAAGGTTCACTCAGGCCCGACTGGGACTTCCATGCATCAAACTCAGGCAGCCAATGCAGCTTGTGTGTGAGCCATAAGATAAATAAGGCAATTATAGCGGCTCCGTTAGGTTACAGTGTGAATGGGAGCTGGTCTCCGTCCAGCGGGGTGGGCAGAGCGGAGCAAGGCTTTTAAACAAGAACTGTACACTTTGGATGCACAGAGAATGATATGCTGTGTGCAAAGGATTTCCCAATTTTAATAGGTTATTCAGAAGCTGCGTCAGACAGCCGAACTGATATTAGATGTTACATTTCCTTTTTTTTAGATGTCGGGTTTATTTGTTTTTTATTGTGCAGTTTTCAGAATTGGATTCTCGCTATACAAAGAGGTGCAGATTGTGTAAAACTAGGGCTCCTGAAAGCATATGCAGATAACATTCGCCATATTTAGCAAATGTGAGACCTTTTTGGGACTGATGGCAGCATTCATGACATGGCTTCTTTTTTATTACAAGATCTGTAATGTAGGTGATGGATTTATTATACACTGCCTGTCCCAAAAAAAGTCGCCACTAAAAAAAAACGGTCACACACTCAAATATTTTGTTAGACCGCCTTTAGATTTGATTACGGCACGCATTCGCTGTGTTTCGATAAGCTTCTGCAATGTCACAAGATTTATTTCCATCCAGTGTTGCATTCATTCTTCACCAAGGTCTTGCGTTGATGATGGTGGAGTCTGACCGCTGCGCAAAGCCTTCTCCAGCACATCCCAAAGATTCTCAATGGGGTTAAGGTCTGGACTCTTGTGGTGGCCAATCCATGTGTGAAAATTATGTCTCATGCTCCCTGAACCATTCTTTCACAATTTGAATCCTGGCATTGTCATCTTGGAATATGCCCGTGCCATCAGGGAAGAAAAAATCCATTGATGGAATAACCTGGTCATTCAGTAGGTTCAGGTAGTCAGCTGACCTCATTCTTGGAGCACATACTGTGGCTGAACCTAGACCTGACCAACTGCAGCAACCCCAGATCATAGCACTGCCCCCTCAGGCTGGTACAGTAGGCACTAGGCATGATGGGGCATCACGTCATCTGCCTCTCTTCTTACCCTGATGCGTCCATCACTCTGCAACAGGGTAAATCTGGACTCATCAGACCACATGACCTTCTTCCATTGCTCCAGAGTCCAATCTTTATGCTCCCTAGCAAATTGATCATTCATAATTTTTCCCCTGCCACATTTCTTCCTCGAATACGATGGGTCCCCATTATCCTTCCAGGTTTTAATAATGCGTTGGACAGTTCTTAACCCAGTTTTAGTCGTTTCTGCAATCTCCTTAGATGTTTTCTCTGCTTGATGCATGCCAATGATTTGACCCTTCTCAAACAGACTAACATCTTTTCCACGACCACGAGATGTGTCTTTCGACATGGTTGTTTAAGAAATGAGAAGCAACTCATTGGACCAGTTGGGGTTAAATAACTTGTTGCCAGCTGAAAGATAATCGCCCATGCAGCAATTATCCAATAGGAGGCTCATAACTATTTGCTTAGTTAAATCCAGGTGGCGACATTACGAAATGAAACTTTTTTTTTATTTATTTTTATATTGGCTTGACTAATGGACTTCTAATGGATTGGTCGATTTTCAATTTTTTACTGAATAGAATAGCAGGCTATACTACTTAGGCCCCATTCATTCGGCCCTATTTTTGTTCCGCACCCGATCCACATTTTTGAGGATCTATTTATTTCAACGGGGCTGCAAAAAAATGAGGACAGCACACCTGGCCACTAACTTCCATGGTCAGAAAGCTGTGATGCCCTGTGTGTACTGACCACTTTCTGTCACATTCAGCAGTAACTTTCTCATCCAATTATTAGGTTAGCCTTCACCCACATGCATCAATGAGTCTTAAGGCTGTATTACTCTGCCCGATGTGACAGACGATTATCAGGAGGGAAGTGTTCCCTCCTGCCCATCACTTGCTCGCTAGCGGAGGAGCCCGCTGCTGTTACATGCAGCGATCTCCTCCGCAGCATGAGGAGGAGCGATCACTATGCCATCCCTTGTCCCCGCGCTGTCTAGTGGTTTGCCTGCGGCAGATTGTTGTTAGACACCACAATCTTCCGCCTGCAAACGATAATTTTTAAACATGTCAAAAGATTTGGATTGCCCGACGATCGATCTTGTTCATCGCACTAACAGCAACAGTATTACACTGCCAGATGATCGCTAACCAGCATTCATGCGAGTGCTCGTTAGTGATTTATCTGGTGAAAAACCGGGCAGTGTAATGCAGGGTTCAGGCTCAGCTCATGGTCCTGTCACCTGTTCACTGATTGTCCTTCCACGGACCACGTTTAGTGGGTATTGACCACAGCATACCAGAAACACCACACAAAAGCAGCTGTAATGCTATAATCCAGTCATCTAGCGAATACAATTTCCCCTTGTCAGAGTTCCTCAGTTCCTTACGCTTGACCATGTTTACTGTTTTCTTGCTGCCCTAGGGCTTAGGCACACGAACACATACGGCCCGTGCCCGCATTGCAGCTCTCAAACAGCCGGTCCGTAATATATTGACACCAGCCCGTGTGCGCTCCGTATCACTGATGCAGACCCATTTACATGAATGGGTCTGCAATCCACAAGATACGGAGTGGCACGGAGCGGAAGCACACAAAAGCACTACGGAGCGCTTTACATAGAATTTCGATCCATAAATCTGCACCACAGAAATCAGCAGTGGGGACTGAATATTGCAGTTCGCGGACCCATTCAAGTGAATAGGTCCGTATCCACAAATGGCCGGTGCAGTCTGCATTATTGGCGCTATTTAAGGTCTGCAACACGGGCCGCACACGTTCGTGTGCATGAGCCCTAAGGGTGGATTCACACATGGCATCAGTTTTACACCATGGACAAGTGTACAATAAAATCCTTGAGAATTTTGATTCCGCTTTTCATCTAATTGTTGGGGATTTCCTCATTTCATGCAAACTGCAAAATCAGCATATGTTCCACGGCAAATACATATCAAAATGCATATTTAAGACATGACAATTTTTTTGTCGAATGTGTTCATGGTGTAAAATGATTTCTCCTGTGAGTCCACCCCAATATATTCCACTTCTTGAGCGGCGCCATTGTCATGAGATAACCAGTGCTATTCACTGGTTGTAAATGGTTGTAAGTAAGACAGAAGGAGGGTATATCCTTTTCTCCAGTCCTTCCCTACCCCTAAGCCTCATCACACTCCGTTCTGTCAGCCTCCTTCCCTTTTACTTCCACTTTTCTTCCAGCCTCCTCCCTTCAGCTGCTGTATGTCCTCCATCCTGTCCTGACCCGCCAGGCTCCCATGTTCGGTCACTAGTCACACGCGGTGCCCTGCTACAGGTCAGGCCGTTGTCCCCTCCATCCGTCTGTGTTCCGGGCTCTGGTGCCCCTCCACAGGGGTCAGAGCCTCTGCTCGCTGCCAGCTAATAGTGTTATACATTAAACATGGCGCTTCCTTGCCCCCTCGCTGTTCAAGCTTTGTTCTAAACCCCCAGACACACTGTGCATTTGCAGCCTGTACACATCAGATTACATTCATTTGTAATTCCTTCACTTGCTCTCTCGGCCTCATTCACAGTCGCCGTACCGCTGCCCCTGTAATCGCTCACTCGGTGAACTGTTGCAGCTCCATGGGAGGCACCCACATGAGTTACCTGCCCGGCAAGTAGCATGATTAACCCCTTTCCTCACAAGGAGCAGGCTATGCGTACAAACGTGGTGACTTCCTGACGCCACCAGCGCTATATACAGTATGTAAGAGCCCATGTGTTATGCGGTGAACCCGCTCAGTCTACCATTGTGCTCGGCCTCCAGCCTTTAAGTCCGTACTTAATTAAGAAAATCCTTTGCAGTTCATGAGCACATCACTTTCTTCCCCTGCTCTCTCTGCCCAGCAATAAAATACCCCTCCTGTCTGGGTGACCCTCCCTGAAACACACAGGCAGAATTAAGAAGGCCATAAAGGCTTCATTAAATCTGAAGCACATTTTATACACTGCAATGTCTGCAGGCTGTGTCTGAACCTTGTGCCATGCTCTCCGCAGACCCTCCTTCCCAATACTTCAGCCATTAACACTTGGGAGAACTAATAATTAAGAAGAATCTAGATGTAGATGGGAAATGGGAGGTTATTAACAACTTTTCTTTTTCAAATTTTTTTTTTTTTGCTTAGGCCGCATCTATTATGTTCAGTGCAATAAAATGCATTTCCGCAGAGGAAATTTAACTGCAGATTTGCCACGGCTTTCACCTTATGCCTTGCAAAATAAATTCACATGCTGCGGATGCAAATTCCGTACCGCAGATAACTTTACAGATTTTTTTTCTTTTTGCAGGGGGTGGATGAGATTTCTTAAAATCTCAACCATTTTGCAGTGTACCTGCTACGTGTGAACGTATAGATTTTTATGGTAAACAACCTATCCACAGTAGATTCATGTGTGAAGGAAAGCAAATTCCAGTTGATTAATAATGATGATCATTGTAGCGGACCATGCACAGTCCTTGCTCCAGCAGCAGAAGCAGAACCTCTGCGCTTGCGCCACTACTCAGTACAGCAGCGCAAGCTTGAGAACATCAGGGCTGGCCGAGATGTCCGACTGTGTCAGGGGGAACATCCTATGGGTCAGGGACACCTCGATACAGGTGTAGAACTCAGCTTGATGTACAAATTGATTTGCCCATCTCTAATAATGCTCCATACTAACATCTCTCGGAAGTAAATTTTATATATCTTTTCTTATCTTTCTGCAGCTCGCACTTGGGAGATTCCCGTATCCTCAGGTAAGTTGCATTTGTGTCACCTGAAAATAAAAATTACATATCCACCAGTGTTGGCGTTACATGTTTTGGTTTTTTGTCCTGTAAGCAGTCTTCAGTAATTATTCTTACGTCCGCAATTTCTATCGGTCTTCCGGTCCGCAATTCCGTTCCCGAAAAAAATAGAACATGTCCTATTCTTGTCCACAATTGCAGACAAGATTAGGCATTTTCTATTAAGTGCTGGCGATGTCCGTGTTTTGCGGATCCGTGGATCCGCAAAACACACACGGACGCGAGAATGAAGCCTTATGCTGCGTCCTGTTTACACCGTTTATAAAATGTATATGTTTTGTGTTACATATCAAATGACTTTCCATATAAAACTTAACTTTTACTTATTGATATTAAAATACTACCCCATATATACAGACGTGGACAAAATTGTTGGTACCCTTTGGTCAATGAAAGAAAAAGTCACAATGGTCACAGAAATAACTTTAATCTGACAAAAGTAATAATAAATTAAAATTCTATAAATGTTAACCAATGAAAGTCAGACATTGTTTTTCAACCATGCTTCAACAGAATTATGTAAAAAAATAAACTCATGAAACAGGCATGGACAAAAATGATGGTACCCCTAGAAAACACAGAACATAATGTGACCAAAGGGACATGTTAATTCAAGGTGTGTCCACTAATTAGCATCACAGGTGTCTACAACCTTGTAATCAGCCATTGGGCCTATATATATGGCTCCAGGTAATCACTGTGTTGTTTGGTGATATGGTGTGTACCACACTCGACATGGACCAGAGGAAGCAAAGGAAAGAGCTGTCTCAAGAGATCAGAAAGAAAATTATAGACAAGCATGTTAAAGGTAAAGGCTATAAGACCATCTCCAAGCAACTAGATGTTCCTGTGAGTACAGTTGCACATATTATTCATAAGTTTAAGATCCATGGGACTGTAGCCAACCTCCCTGGACGTGGCCGCAGGAGGAAAATTGATGACAAATCTAAGAGACGGATAATCCGAATGGTAACAAAAGAGCCTAGAAAGACTTCTAAAGAGATTCAAGGTGAACTTCATGCTCAAGGAACATCAGTGTCAGATCGCACCATCCGTCGTTGTTTGAGCCAAAGTGGACTACATGGGAGACGACCAAGGAGGACACCATTGTTGAAAACGAATCATAAAAAAGCAAGACTGGAATATGCCAAACTACATGTTGACAAGCCACAAAGCTTCTGGGAGAATGTCCTGTGGACAGATGAGACAAAAATCGAAGTTTTTGCCAAGGCACATCAGCTGTATGTTCACAGACGAAAAAATGAAGCATATCAAGAAAAGAACACTGTCCCTACTGTGAAACATGGAGGAGGCTCTGTTATGTTCTGGGGCTGCTTTGCTGCGTCTGGCACAGGGTGTCTTGAATCTGTGCAGGGTACAATGAAATCTCAAGACTATCAAGGAATTCTAGAGAGAAATGTACTAGCCAGTGTCAGAAAGCTTGGTCTCAGTCGCAGGTCATGGGTCTTGCAACAGGACAATGACCCAAAACACACCGCTAAAAACACCCAAGAATGGCTAAGAGGAAAAAATTGGACTATTCTAAAGTGGCCTTCTATGAGCCCTGACCTCAATCCTATTGAGCATCTTTGGAAGGAGCTGAAACATGCAGTCTGGAAAAGGCACCCTTCAAACCGGACACAACTGGAGCAGTTTGCTCATGAGGAGTGGGCCAAAATACCTGCTGAGAGGTGCAGATGTCTCATTGACAGTTACAGGAAGCGTTTGATTGCAGTGATTGCCTCAAAAGGTTGCGCAACAAAATATTAAGTTAGGGGTACCATCATTTTTGTCCATGCCTGTTTCATGAGTTTATTTTTTTACATAATTCTGTTGAAGCATGGTTGAAAAACAATGTCTGACTTTCATTGGTTAACATTTATAGAATTTTAATTTATTATTACTTTTGTCAGATTAAAGTTATTTCTGTGACCATTGTGACTTTTTCTTTCATTGACCAAAGGGTACCAACAATTTTGTCCACGTCTGTATAAAACATATAATAACACACTGTGCCAGATAAATAGGCAAAGCCTTATTTTGGTCATATCCAAGATAGTATAATCCAAAAGGAAAAAGGATGCAAAAACTTAGTTTGGAGACCGAGGGCTTGAAAAGTCTATATATAAAAGAGGTGAAGTCAGGACAAGGGGGGGGGGGGGGGGATCCTGATGTAATCCTTGACACTACCCCTGCCTAAAGGTGGAGCACCTTCAGTGATAATTATGTTTTGCATTAGCAGCAGTGAATGGAGGTGTTGAATGGAATACCCCACAACCCTGTATCTTCAGGAAATGTCAGGGGGAGATGCACAAAGCCATGTTTCTTGGCGTCAAAGCAAAATGAACCAGAGTGTGTGCGCGCACCGTCCTTTCCCATAATCTGTTGTGTTATCCTGCCTATCTCGTCTCCAGCAGTACAATAGACCGTCATTCTCTAATTATCCTGCAGTGGGCAATTAAATATGGAATATATTGATTGTCTGCGATAGGTGTCACATTTTCTAGGTATGCCTGCAGGATACAAACATTGATTTACTATCCTCAGGTGGGGATCGAACACCCCACACCTGCGCTGATGATGTAGTTTTGGCTGCCGCTGGCATTCTAAAGCTCAGTTCCCAATTTCTTGACGGAGAACTGAGCTGGAGAACCTCTGCCTGGTCACTACATAGCGTACTAAGATGCTTGTGTAGCGACATGGTCAGTTCTCAAAAAGCAGGTGGACAAACAAAAACATAGAAATGGTTATAAACTCTAAGCTTTGATTTTAAGCAAGAATGAGTTGCCATCAGTCAAGATTTGGCCCAGATATACAGCATGCCAGGGTGAACTGAAGAAGGCTGTATGGTCTCTAGCACTCTGGCAGCACAAAACAGCTGATCGGTGGGTGTTCCGGGTGTCAGACCACTACTGATCTGATATTGGTATCCAGTCTGATATTGCTGACCTATCTGGACGATAGACCATCAATATCTGTAATCCAGAGAACCCCTTTTTTCACAAATCTTGTTCTGTGAAGCAGCCATTACTTACACCATGACAGAATCCAACAGACCCCATAAAAAGTCACTGGGGTTTGTCAAGCACCACTTGTGTTCATCATGTGGTGGATGTGGCTTTCCTTTGTGTCTTCTGCTCCTATGATAGAATAGAAAATCAGTTTAACTTAAATATGTCTGCATGGTAAATTTAGTTGTACAATACAAGGGAACATAATTAGTACAATAGTATGAATATTGTTTGTTCCCATAATGTTATTTTCCCAAAAACCTTTAGGACTACAAAATAATTCAGAGTCTGGATCTTTGTAGGCCTGTGAGTGAGTAGTAAGCCTTCTCACTGACTTTGTTCAAAATACCTTGAACTAAACTTCATGAAAATGCCATTATGTGTTGCATATTCAGAGAGGAAACCTTATTATTTTGCAATTTCCATAATTCCTTGATATGTTACCATCCTCGTAAATTCAAGACATAGCCTAGAATGAGCTCCATCACTATATGACTTCATTGAGCCTTTAGAGCAGTCAGCAGGTTAGTAACTCTACATGATGCAATGTATGTGATATTTGTGATAAGGAATGAGTTAATGGTGTTTGCACCGGGGCCTGTGAACTTGCATCTGGTTGTCTTCTGACACTGGCCTTCATGAAGCACCATACGAAAGGCTGGACACTTGGCTGGCTGAGGATCCCACACCCTGGGAAAATCACATGCTGTTGGTGAGTGAAGACACCAGCGTCTGGTCCACGCCTCGGGCTCTGCTTGGTTATTTATAGGAGGGGACTGACGGATCTCTTCAGGCAGCTATTAACAGACTATTATAATGCTAATCGAGGGATCTCACCCTGGAACATTATTAGAATAACATCTTGGCCTGTGTATTGGCCTATAAGCATTGTGATGAGATGTATTCATGCATTTTTTTATTGCTGCTGTTATAGTGCCGTGAGTGTCCACTGAAGAATATAGTCACTTGTCTTGCTAAATATTGTAACGTCATCGGATCTACAGACCCGACCATTGTCCATGATTTCTTCCTGCAATGTTTCCTATTACGAGCCAAGCTCAATCCTTGGTATCCATTCATTTAATACAGTAACTGTGTAAAGTGCAGTACTATTGTATATTACAAAGGTGCTTATATCATGTCAGGAGTAGAAGCAAGTTCACCTCTCCATCATCTCCATATCCAAGGACACACTTTCTCCTCCTACATAGTCATTGTATTTACTCCATCCTTCATCCAGTATATAAGGAGTCTGTCACCAGGAATTTCATCATAAACCAGTATACAAGGCCTTATCGAGCTAGCTTAGCCAAACGTCATCCGAGCTCTTAGGAGTGCTGTTGGGCTGCTGGATCTCGCTGCCTGCTGGTGCTGTGTTGTGGCAGTCGTCTCCATGTGTTGCTATATCAAATTAGTGTAGGGACCTACTTGAAAGAGGCCACTGTGACGTGGTGATTGAGACCATGAACTTTGATCAAAGCATATACAGTTGTGGCCAAAAGTTTTGAGACTGACACAAATTTTGATTTTTCACTAAGTTTGCTACTACAATTTTTATGGTGGAAATTTGTATTAACTGTAGATTGTTATGAAGAGTGATCAGATGAATTGCAATCAGTTCCTAAGTCATTACTTGTCAGAAAAAGTAACTTGGGGTACTTTTACACTATCGTTAGAAGAATCCGGAAATCCGTATGCAAACGGACATCTTTTTTTTTCCGGATATGGATCCGGTGTACTTAGTCATTGAAATACCCGTTCCGTCTTTCCGGTATCATCCGGAAAACCGGATCCGGTATTTATTTATTTTCACAACTAGAAAGTACTGCGCATGCGCACACCGGAAAACCGGATCCAGTGATGCAGTAATTTCTGGAACACTTATATTAATGCCAAATCCGGTACCATTTCAATGGAAATGAATGCCAGATCCGGCAAGTGCGGTAGTGTTCTGGGATTTTGGCCGGAAAAAAAAACTGTTGCATGCTGCGGTATTTTGTCCGGTCAAATACCGTACAAGGGACGGAACGGAAGACATCCTGATGCATACTGAACGGATTCCTTTCCATTCAGAATGCATTGGGACAAAACGGATGTTTTTTTTTTTCTGGTATTGAGACCCATTACCGGATTTCAATTCCTGAAAAGAATAACGCTAGTGTGAAAGTACCATTCCCAAAACGTAACTTCTAGTGCATTTCAGCCTGCCACAAAATGACCTGCTAACAACATTTCAGTGATCTTCTTGTTGGCTCAGGAGAAAGTGTTAACAAGGACAAGGCAGCTGATATCACTTTGTCATGCTGATGTAATTGGAAGAGAAAACTGGTTGCTTTAAAAGAGAGGTGGTGGCGCTTGAAATCATTGTCTTCTTCTGTGAACTATGGTCACCTATTAAGGAAGCATGTGTAGTTATCAGTACCAAAAGAGCTTCACAGGCAAAATCATTGCAGCTTGTAAGACAAACCATTTATCAAATTATTGCTTCAGTTGCTGTGAAGAAGGCTTCAGGACGCCCAAGAAATTCCAGCAAGTACTAGGACTGTGAATTTTCTGATGACATACTCCCTTTAACTCTTCCACATATGAGCCTGTGATCCACATCACACATTAGTGAAAGTAAATGCTTGGAATGTCTTTTCTATTTCATTTTGTAGGATTAGTTTATTAGATGAAAAAGTTGTTATATCTTCATAAAAGTCTAAATTTCCGCTATTAAGTGTTATTTATTATCACAAACTTGGTTGACTTTGCTGAATAAGATCTGATTTCCTTCATGATTTCCAATGTACAGTCCTGATCAAAAGTTTAAGACCACTTGAAAAATTGCAAAAAATCATATTTAGCATAGCTGGTTCCTAACAAGGTTCCAAGTAGAGCGTCAACATGCAACAAGAAGAAATGGGAGTGAGACAAAACATTTTTTGAGCATTCAATTTTATGAAAACAATGAATAAACTGAAACAGGCTGTTTTTCAGCTGATCAAAAGTTTAGGACCACACCTCCCAAAAAAAAACGAAACCCCCCAAAACAGAAATCCAACTTCCAAACATGAACTCAGTAATGAGTAGCTCCGCCGTTATTGTTGATTACTTCAAAAATGAAGTTTCGGCATGCTTGATGCAAGCGTTTCCATGAGGTGAGTGGGAACATTTCTCCAAGTGGTGAAGATGGCCGCACAAAGGACATCTACTGTCTGGAACTGTTGTCCATTTTTGTAAACTTCACTTGCCATCCATCCCCAAAGGTTCTCAATTGGATTTAGATCAGGGGAACACGCAGGATGGGCCAAAAGAGTGATGGTATTCTCCTGGAAGAAGTCCCTTGTCCTGCGGGCATTGTGTACTGTAGCGTTGTCCTGTTGAAAAACCCAGCCGTTACCACGAGGGCCCTCAGTCATGAGGAATGCTCTCTGCAACATCTGGACATAGCCAGCGGCCGTTTGACGCCCCTGCACTTCCTGAAGCTCCATTGTTCCACTGAAGGAAAAAGCACCCCAGACCATTATGGCGCCCCCTCCACTGTGGCGCGTAGAAAACATCTCAGGTGGGATCTGCTTGTCATGCCAGTAACGTTGGAAACCATCAGGACTATCAAGTTTAAATATTTTCTCATCAGAGAATAAAACTTTCTTCCACCTTTTGAATGTCCCATGTTTGGTGCTCTCTTGCAAAGTCCAAACGAGCAGTTCTGTGGCGTTCAAGGAGACGAGGTCTTTGAAGACTTTTTTTGTTTTTGAAGCCCTTCAGTCTCAGATGCCATCTGATGGTTATGGGGCTGCAGTCAGCACCAGTAAGGGCCTTAATTTGGGTCGAGGATCGTCCAGTGTCTTGACGAACAGCTAATTGGATCCTTAGGCTCAGTGCTGGTGAAATTTTTTTGGGTCTTCCACTTGACTTTTTTGTTCCATAACCCTCAGGATCATTTAAGAAATTCCAAATGACTGTCTTACTGCGTCCCACCTCAGCAGCGATGGCGCGCTGTGAGAGACCCTGCTTATGCATTTCATCAACCCGACCACGTTCAAAAAGGGAGAGTTTTTTTGCCTTTGCCATCACAACGTGTGACTACCTGGCAGAAACTGACAATGAATCCACATCTTTGCACAGATTTGGCCTTTTTAAAGGCATGTGGTCCTAAACTTTTGCTCAAAAAATGTTTTGTCTCACTCCCATTTCTTCTTGTTGCATGTTGAAGCTCTACTTGGAACCTTGTTAAGATCCAGCTATGCTAAATATGATTGTTTGCCATTTTTCAAGTGGTCTTAAACTTTTGATCAGGACTGTATGAGGGTCAACAAGAACAAAACTATAAAATAATAAGTCCAAATTGATCACTGATTTTTAAAATGGATTTAACCAACTTTTTGTTTGGGTTTTATTTGGTCATACTCAGAGGTTTTCTAGGACCTAAAATGCTGAATGTTTCCACAGTGAAATGTCAGTTGACCATCACAGATACTTGGCATGTTATCAATAGGGACATCATGTAGGCAGAGAGTTCAGGAGATAGAAGAGAGCGTCAGTGTGGCCATTGATAATACTTTTATTATATTAATGTTTTTGCCTTGTGGATGGGTATCTTTTATTGCATCAGTTGTCCATTGGCATAAATGATAAAAAATAGACAGTGATCTATCCAGTTTTTGATCAGACCCATGTAAAAAAATGGTTCCTGGAGTAACCAGTTGAGCTTATGCAGTTTAGTAAAGGATCCAATCCCCAATGAAGTCCCCGTAATAACATTGTACAGAAATATGCCCGTTCTATCCTTCTCCTTTACCCCCTAGCAACTTTGAGTGTATTACTGGTCCCTACAAATCTTCACATTTCTTATTGCACATGTTGAGGCTTGGATGTTGTTTTATCCGGTTTTGTAAATGGACGTCGACATGACTGCGCTGTAAACTCCTCTGAGTCGTTTTATTCTTTGGTTTCATAGCATGGACATAAAATGTGAACGTTTAAAGCCCAGACATAGAGCACAGTGAACGCAGGTCATATATTAGGAACCTATTGTTATTTAAAGAACATCAAGGAAATGTTTTTCTAAGAACAAGAGCTGCATTTTGGCTCCAGTTGTAGAAATAGTCCAGTAAATGGAATGAATATACCCCAGAGAGGAGCTGATCAGATATGTGAGCGGATATTGTCTGTTACAGCCGAGCTGCCTGTGTTTTCACACCCCATTAATTCATTACTTCCATCCTTTCATCTCCAAATTTCATTTTTCTTTTTTCATTTTTTTTTTCTCCTATCCCCTTTTCAAAAAAGAATGGTGCCCCCTCCTCTTTCCTACCTGCCCCCTGCTGCTGCCTCAGTCTTCTCTGCGCTGTTAATTTTCCTGACTCCATATGGAGTAACAGAGCTTTCACCTGCAGGCTGAATGAGATTCTGCTGCACGGCCTCAGGCCAGAGCTGTGAGATCAGGTTTCCGATGCCCGTGTGTGCCAGGCGCCCTCAGTGGCAGAGTACAAATAACAAATTGGATGCATCTACAAGCCTCCCGTAAAGTGTATTTATTGTGCGCCTCTTGATTTCCAAACACTGATTGTAAGGTCGTTAAGGCATCGGGAAGAGCCATGCTCAGACTGCTATATCAGTGTATAGGCTGGAGGTAGTCATTGATGAACTCTTACCAGGCTTGAGGACAGGAGGTGATAAAGTGGAAGCCAAAAAGTGATATGAACTTCTACAGCAATCAAGTTCTTTCCAAAGACTGCAGGGGAGATTTATCACTAGTGTTGTAGGGTGTGCAGAAATGGCACATGATAAATTCTTCTGAACTCACCAGACCATTTTCTCTTCCTTTGCCACCTCATTGCTGGCATACATATACCCCAAGGAAGATGTGAGACTTGTGTTTTAAACACATAGCATGTACACTTTTTGCATAGTTAGTCTTCTTTACTTATCAAGCTTAAGGGGAATGATGGGACTGCTCGGCCAGCAGCAAGCACAGATCTGTGGGACAGCCGGAAAATAAAGAGGATCCCTTCCCAGGAATGGGGAGCGAAGATGAACACTTAAAGGGGTTGTCTTCTTTTTTTTTTTTATATTGATGACCTATCCTCAGGCTAGGTCATCAATATCTGCTCGGCGGGGGAGCAGCTCGTTGTCGCAATTGCAGCAGTCAGCAGGTGTAATTACAACTAAGCCGTCCCATTCACTTCAATGGGACGGCTCCTTCCTATGTAAGTGAATACTATAAAACCATCCCATTGAAGTGAATGGGACGTCTTAGTTGTAATTACACCTGCTTGTACGAGCGCTACTTTCTTTTTAAACAGCTGATCGGCAGGGCTGCCGAGAATCCGTTCCCCGACGATCTGATATTCATCAATCATCAATATTTAAAAAAGTAGAAATTTCATAGTCCCAACTATTCCTATTTCTATTCTCAACACAGAGGTATAATGCCCTCCTAAATATTATACAACCCCAATTCCAAAAATGTTGGGGTGCTTGTAAAATGGTAAATAAAACCAGAATGCAATGATTTGCAAATTTCATAGACCCATATTTTATTCACAATATATCATAGAATACATGTCAGATGGTGAAAGTGAGAGATGTTCCCATTTCATGAATAAAATTAACTCATTTAGAACTTGATAGCAGCAGCGCATCTCAAAAAAGTTGGGACGGGGCAACAAAATGCTGGAAAGTCCCAAGTCTCAAGACTGGGTATAGAAAGAGGCAGAATCTCTCAGAAGCAAAGACTGGCAGAGATTCACCAATCAGTGAAAAATTGCATCTAAAAACTGTGGAACAATTTCAGAAAAATTGTGAAGACTTTGAATATGATATCATCTAAAGAGGATCTGGAGATATCCATGTGCACAAAGGACAAGGCCGTCAATATTGGATGCCCGTGATCTACGCACCCTTAGGTGGCAATGTATTAAAAACAGACATGATTCTATACTGGAAGTCACTGCATGGGCTCAGAAACATTGTAAACACATTTCGCCATACAATCCACAAATGCAAGTTAAAACTGTATTGTGCAAAGAAGAAGCCATATGTCAACACAATCCAGAAACACCTCTGTTTTCTCTGGGCCAAATGTCATTTAAAATAGACAGAGGCAAAGTGGAAAACTGTTCTGTGGTCAGATGAATCAAAATTCAGAATCCGTTTTCTATGGATTCAAGAGAAGAGGGACCATCCAGTTTATTGTCCGAGCACAGTACTTCGGCTGAAAGGAAGAGCGGAGTGCACAGACAGCTGGCGCATGCGCGATTCCCCTGGATGAGGCTGCTGCCAAGACACCGCACGGGCCCTCAAGGGCGCATGCACGAGATTACAGTACACTGGGGGGGGGGGGGAATTAGGCCGAGGAGAGGAGTGAATAATTAACAGTGGGGCAGCACTGCGCTCCAACAGCCAGACGGACAGCCCCTTGGGCACCTTATGAAGGTAATTAGCATATAAATAAAAGCGATTTTTATCAAAAATGAAAGGACAGGTGGGGTTAAGATTGGTATATTTTTATTTAGATAAAGGAGACTGATATGATATGAACAGCTCTGTATCGAAAATCTGGCTGACAGAATCCCTTTCAGTAAACAATGCTAAACCACATACTGCATCCATCACAACAGCATCGCTTCGCAGAGGAATAGACCAGATTCTGAACTGCATCCAGACCTTTCACCAAAACTGTTGAGCATCTAGAATCCAATATCAGACAATAATGGGACAACATTCCCAAAACTTGGGACCAGCAATTGGTCTTCTCACTTCCCAGACATTTACAGACTGTTGGTAAAAGAGGGGATGCTACACATTGGTAGATATGGACCTGTCCCAACTTTTTTGAGGTGCGTTGCTGCCATCAAATTCTAAATGAGTACATTTTTGTTCATGAAATGATAAAATGTCTCGCTTTCAACATTTATGTTCTATTGTGAATAAAATATGGGTCTGTGATATTTGCCAAATCATTGCATTCTGTTTTTTACAACTTGCACAGCATCCTAACTTTTAGGAACGGGTTTTCCAATCTTATAAAAATATGGAATAGTACTTACTTGTGTTGAATATTCACCAGGTGATAACACAAGTGATCAGAAGTTGTTAATTTTCATTACCTTGCCCAGTTCTGTGCTACACTTTTGTTTTGATGCTGCCAGGGCTTTCTGTGGGCATGATAATAACTAATAAACAAAACTACAGTTCCTATGATTCATCCCTTCTCTTACAGACATTGCCTCTTTTTACAGCTACCTGTATGCCCTTCTATTATGAAGTGTAACGTAGCATTGTGATTACTCACGGTCTTCACACACAACATAAATCTGCTAGTGAGACACAGCTCTGCTCTTCTAGTAGTACTCCCTGGACACTGCACTGCTGCCCACCATAAGAGACACCATCTTTTCTGAGACAGTAGACATAAGAGGCATGTAATGTGTGATGTTCCATGCTACAGAGGGGTGGACAATCACACAGTCAGAGTACAAGGCGTCACACAAGCAAGAAATAAACCCCATAGCCGTGTAATTTCATGTGAGCCTGGCATCTTGGCAACAGAGAGTACATGGCTAAATTATACATTTTACTGCATGTGAACCCTTTACTCATAATTGTTAAAGATTGCAAAGCTCCTTTTAGAGGATCTGTCAGCTGTTTTAGTAAATACTTGTATTACCCATGTAGTAACAATTCTGCATTGAACCATTGGTCTGTATGACTGGTCTGTACTATTCCCCTTGTCAGTAGGGTGCACTGATAAGACAGTTAGGGACACAGCAATAGAGCATGTTACAGTGTTGTTCTATCAGATTAATATAGAATTTATCTGAATAAAGAATGCTATATCCTCCATATGCAGTAGAGGGCTCATGCGCCTCTATTGTTGCCGTATTACAGAAACATACAATATGGAACCATACTACAGCCATGAGCATCTGAAGATGGTGCACCGGACGGAGCAGATTGTGCATTTTTCCAGCAAAGCCTGAGCGCCACAATACCACTGTACATAGATTGTATATTGTGTGAAACCATAGATTGTCCTGACATTGGACCCAGTGGTGCTTATAGTAACATAGTACATAAGGCCGAAAAAATACATTTGTCCATCCAGTTCGGCCTGTGATCCAGAGGAAGGCAAAAAAAAACATACAGATATTCTCTATAACAGGGATGCACAACCTGCGGCCCTCCAGCTGTTGCAAAACTACAACTCCCAGCATGTTTGGGCAGCCTACAGCTTTTAGGGATTGCTGGGAGTTGTAGTTTTGCAACAGCTAGAGGGCCGCAGGTTGAGCATCCCTGCTTTATAACATAAGAATAGCCAGCATTCAGAGAAGTTAATTTAGATGTAAAATGAAAAAAGTTATATTATATTACAGATTCAGTTTATTTCATGTTTCAATGGGTTGGAAGCCATCAGTGTTAAAGAGGACTTGTTAACAAGAACGGAGGCGTGCATAATCATGGGAAGCGTGGCCAACTAGGATATACAAATATCTCACTTTTCTGAACTGATGATAGGTCCTCTTTAATTTTGAGTTAGCGGCTATTGATGTCTGAATCTTCCTCAACCCCCATGAAGCATTGAACCATAAATGGTCAGCCTACTTCTGGGTTTAGTTTCCACCACTTCTAATTCTCCAGGGTTCCTCAAGGGTACTCTTTCACTCTGGTGGAGGCTTGGGGGAGGTTTCTGTAGGCATAGCCTCTGATCAGAAGACGCACTAATTCCAACCCTGCCCCATGTTGTGATTAATTTGCATTCTTTGTCAGAAGTTAATGGAGTTTTTTATGACTGCTTCTGAAGAGCTGATCTGCTGTTTATACACTTACCAGCGGAAATCCTCGCCCTCCCCCGCACTGATTGATGGAGATGCTCTCTGTTATTCCAAACGGCTTTTTAAGCTGTTTTTAAGAATTATTTGAATAAAATGCTGGCGTGCATTGTGTCAGGGGGGAGAATGGAAGATTATCTGATGAACAAGATAGAAGAGACAGATAAGAGAGCTCAGTGGGAAGAAGAAAGATCACAAGATGAAAAGAGACAGTGACATGGAAATGGGGGTAGAGATATGTCTACATCTTGTATAACATTCAGCCATAAAAAATGCTAGAAAAAAGATAACCTATGTAGATTCAGAATGATTTATCCACTTTATCTGAGGTCTTTGACTTTGAACATGGGTGGATTTGGATGATCCCAACTCTGTAGGGAAACTGGGAAAGTCTCTCCAGTTGCAGAATGGGAATTTTTCGCAAAGATGTGAATCCCAATACACTGTCTTGTAGTTCACAACTGATACACTGGGTAAGGTGGTGTTTGTTTAAAAAAAAAAAAGGGGAACTGGAGTTTTTTGCGCCAAAGCCAGAAGTGGATCCAACAGGAAGGAGAAGTTGTCTTTCCTTTATGTTTTCCATTCCTTTTGAATGCACTCCTTGCTCTGGATTCTCTTTGGTGTTCTTTGGTGGTGTCACCACTCCCATGATTAGAGTCATCGTTTAAGCTAGCTATAGTTATACCCCCTTGCCTCTAGCATCACATATCTCAGGGAACACAGTAGGACCGAAAGAACCAGACCAATACCTGTTTTCCTCAGTCGGAGACATCAAGAGAAAGAGGAGTGTTTCCATAAAGATAAGATTTTCAGCAGAAACTGTTGTAATTGGATAGACGAATCCCCCAAAAGTGGTGTGATTATGGCCAGTTCTAACAGTAAAAAGTGTTGGACTAGGATTAAATGATTAATTCCATATAAACATATTATCCTAATTAAGGTCTTCATTTTGCTAGAGAACATCTAATGCGTTATTCTTGTTGGTAGTTTAGTCCGTGCAATGATATCTGCCCTTGTTGGATGTCTAACAACATTTGGCCATGTAGAGTGCAATCCTGCACCAATCTTAGAGGCAGCCATGCTGCATTATAGTGATTAGTAGATGTAGAAAGAATTCTGCACACCCATATCCCACCTTAGAAGACCATTTAATTTAGAGGAATTTGCCATTTAACAAGATTATCATGCCTGTTTTACATTGATAGTCCACTTTCCTGTTGTGACGGTCATATAGCACTGTATAGCCATTGACGAACATTCATTTGGCCAAAAACGATTTCTATCGACCCCCTATATAGATGCAAACTGTGTACGGCTGAGCATGCATGTGTTCTGAAAGGGGAATAAGCCATTCCCATACATCTCTGGCTTACCTCCCCCAGACAACAATCTAATCGGATCAGGGAACTCCAACCAGCCCTCTCCTTCTTTCCCCAGGGAGCTGCAGGGGGTGGTACCGGGGACAGCTCCATACACAGTGACCAGTTGGTCCGGCCAAAATTGGCAGGTTCAGTTGTTGTTGATCTAATGTGTATGTCCACCATAAATGCGTTAGTGTTGCTACCAATGGGATTCGAGCCTTTGTTTTTCCTGTTCAGATTAGTTGGGGTAAGTGATTTTTGGGGCGACTCACTTTATGCTTCTAAAATCCCTCATCGCCCACTGGCCCCCTCATTCCCCTACTTCAGATTTGTCCTATGCACAGAGCGGCCCTCTCTGGCAGCTCCGGACGTTCTCTCCACGCACACAGGCTCCCTGTCCCATTACAGAGATATAATTAAAGTTTGTGTCTCCCAGCCAGAAATTAGGCAGGGGTGACACGCCAGGCCAGCCCTGGCAGGCGGCCAGGAATTCTAATTTCTGACGATGATTTAATTTCAATTTTAAATAAATCGTTTTTTAATTTAAAAAGAGCGAGTTTCCTCACATTAGCGATGATTGCCACATTAAGCTCTGCGCTCACGATGGAGCCGCATAAAACATTATTTATACACGGAGCGGAAACGGCTCTGCCTCTGAAATGGATTATGTTTTTTTTTTTTTTTTCCCTCCCTCTTCTAATATAACCTGGAGGATACTAAAAAGTGTTTGTGGTAAATTAGCATTCTGCCGACTTTCACCCATAAATGAGAGAAGAGCTATTAACACTTGTGTATTTTCATTATGTAAATTGTGTTAACACATGCCCACAAATTGCCACCAGCAAGACAATCATTTTCTCCCAGTGATCATAATGTGTCCTAGTGAGATGTTTTGATTATGACATGCTAATTACATATTGCCTTTTTCCCCTCTGCTCTCGCTTTTCTATCCTTTCACTCTTTTGTGTGCGTTCTTATTTATTATATTTTTATGTAATATTTTTCATCTCTTTACCTCCCCAGATTCAGAAAAACCATGGCTCTTTAATGGTGAGTGTTATGAGCCCAGGCGTGGGGGTTGGCGGTAGGGAAATCTGAAAGCAGGGGAGGGGGGTGTAAGAAAAAAAATTCACTTTTCTCTCTTTTTTTTTTTTTTTTCCTGATGGCTGATTCTTCCTGCATGCTCCACTGCCTTGTTTTAAACTTTGCAAATTGCATTTTGAAGAAAAAGCAAACATTTAACTGCCTGTATTAGATTAGGTACCATTAGAAATAATAGCAATGCTCCGGCATCAATGTTTTTATAAGAGCTCTCTGCTGTTGATTAATCTTGCTATTTTTATTGCATTAATGGTGTTTTTTTTGTGTCTCTTATGACTATACTGTAGAGATATTGCATATAGGTTAATACTTGTCTCTCTCTCTCTCCGCAGCCGTTCCAGATATTGCAATGCATTGTTGATGAGGTGAGTCTCCGACTTATGTGCTTTCGCTCCTAAAGTCATTCCTAATGGAGTGGAAAGCTTATATTTTGTTTCCTAATGAAGCACAATGGACGACACCCTCTGAGAGAGTTCATTGGCAAGGCTCGGAGCTGTTTAACATGGCTTGGCCTATGTTCTCCCCCCCCCCCCCTTCCCCCCAACCTTCCCTATTTCTATCTCTTTGAGAGCCCCCCGCAGACTGATCCTATCTGTTATACCAGGCCCCCTGGACAGGGCTGGAGAATATTAATCGGGGCTCAGCCCGGACTGCTGGAGTTATATAGAGAAGAGGATCTCCATGTGGAGGTAGAGTAATTGAATGAGGCATAGATTAGGTATTGGCGCAGGAGTGCATAGATATGTATATTTATCTAGATAAAGATATAGATTTAGTAGATCTGCGTGCCCAATGTAAATTGGTGTCCAGTCACCTCGATTCATCGCTGTTGGACCCGGTTACACAAACCCTATTGCTCTCTAAGCAATGTAAATGGGGTAGCATAGCGTAGCTCAGGGTGATTAGCATCCTGCACAATGTACTGGCCATATTGGCCCTTGTCGACTAAACATTGCTCAGATTTTCTAGCCCATATGTTACATTTATTGTGGGCTGGAATTGGCGCACATATCTGGTGTGTTCCGCATTTAATTTGTGCAGGAGCAGATTGTGGGTTGTATTGTTTCCTGACTGTGCTGGATGAACCATGTTCTGTTAATATGGGAATCGAAACCCTTAATCAGGGCTCCCACTAATTGTCCCTCTTGTAATTACAGCACTTGTTTCACTGATAATTGGGCCACAGTAATTATCTGTATGGTTAGCAATCAGATGGCAGTGTGATGCCGCCCTAGTGATTGGCATATGCTTGGTGCTGTCTTGTTTTACAAAGGAGTGTATGGTCACTTCTAAAACATAGGCACCCTGGGGGTGTCTGTATCAAGTGCAGTGGTCTCTTTCTTTGCAGGGTATTATATGCATCCAGAGACATCTCATATATGGTGCATTTAGTGCCACTGGACACTTAGCAGTTTTTTCCCCTACAATATGACAAAAAATACCCACAGTTTCCATTTGTGAAAGGTCTTGCTTCCACTGGTGTATATCTGATCTGCTATTTTGTTGCTCACAGATGTCCCACGTCGCTGAAAGCACCATTGTAGAGACCATTCCTTTTACTTAGGAAGCAAAGCACAAGCCATTTGAATATAAGACAATGCTGTGACTGCGGCCAAGATTATTCTCTTATGCTGGGACATAAAATGTAGCTGGGTTGATTTTAACATCATTATGACCATTTTCTTGCAGCAAGGGCCTCTTACAGTGCCTTGAAAATGTATTCATACCCCTTGAACTTTTCCACATTTTTTCATGTTAGACCCACAAACTTAAAGGGGTTCTCCAGGAATTTAGAAAATGGAAATACTTAAATATTACTTTATTGTAAATACAGTACAGACCAAAAGTTTGGACACACCTTCTCATTCAAAGAGTTTTCTTTATTTTTATGACTATGAAAATTGTAGATTCACACTGAAGGCATCAAAACTATGAATTAACACATGTGGAATTATATACATAACAAAAAAGTGTGAAGCAACTGAAAACATGTCATATTCTAGGTTCTTCAAAGTAGCCACCTTTTGCTTTGATTACTGCTTTGCACACTCTTGGCATTCTCTTGATGAGCTTCAAGAGGTAGTCACCTGAAATGGTTTTCACTTCACAGGTGTGCCCTGTCAGGTTTAATAAGTGGGATTTCTTGCCTTATAAATGGGGTTGGGAACATCAGTTGCGTTGTGGAGAAGTGAGGTGGATACACAGCTGATAGTCCTACTGAGTAGACTGTTAGAATTTGTATTATGGCAAGAAAAAAGCAGCTAAGTAAAGAAAAACTAATGGCCATCATTACTTTAAGAAATGAAGGTTTATCCGAGTCACCAGCCTCAGAAATCGCAGGTTAACAGCAGCTGTGATTAGAGACCAGGTCAATGCCACACAGAGTTCTAGCAGCAGACACATCTCTAGAATAACTGTTAAGAGGAGACTGTGTGAATTAGGCCTTCATGGTAGAATATCTGCTAGGAAACCACTGCTAAGGACAGGCAACAAGCAGAAGAGACTTGTTTGGGCTAAAGAACACAAGGAATGGACATTAGACCAGTGGAAATCTGTGCTTTGGTCTGATGAGTCCAAATTTGAGATCTTTGGTTCCAACCACTGTGTCTTTGTGCGACACAGAAAAGGTGAACGGATGGACTCTACATGCCTGGTTCCCACCGTGAAGCATGGAGGAGGAGGTGTGATGGTGTGGGGGTTCTTTTGCTGGTGACACTGTTGGGGATTTATTCAAAATGGAAGGCATACTGAACCAGCATGGCTACCACAGCATCTTGCAGCGGCATGCTATTCCATACGGTTTGCGTTTTCATTTATTTTTCAACAGGACAATGACCCCAAACACACCTCCAGGCTGTGTAAGGGCTATTTGACCATGAAGGAGAGTGATGGGGTGCTGCGCCAGATGACCTGGCCTTCACAGTCACCGGACCTGAACCCAATCGAGATGGTTTGGGGTCAGCTGGACAGCAGAGATAAGGCAAAAGGGCTAAGCATCTCTGGGAACTCCTTCAAGACTGTTGGAAGACCATTTCAGGTGACTACCTCTTGAAGCTCATCAAGAGAATGCCAAGAGTGTGCAAAGCAGTAATCAAAGCAAAAGGTGGCTACTTTGAAGAACCTAGAATATGACATATTTTCAGTTGTTTCACACTTTTTTGTTATGCATATAATTCCACATGTGTTAATTCATAGTTTTGATGCCTTCAGTGTGAATCTACAATTTTCATAATCATGAAAATAAAGAAAACTCTTAGAATGAGAAGGTGTGTCCAAACTTTTGGTCTGTACTGTATATTCCCCAATACCTTTCATTATTTATAATGGCTTATTTTGTTTAGGGAGCAATCATTAGGAGAAACAAAATGGCCGACGTCCTATTACTACTCACAAAACTTGTCCTAATCACACAAGAGGACAAGTAACGTCCGAGTCCTGAGGTAATGAGCTGCCTCATCCTCCTCTCCTACTTTTCAGGGATTATGATCCTGAATACAGATTATAAGAACTTTTAACTGAATCTTTGTGGGAATGGAGTTCATGAGGAGACATGAAGTACAGAGAGGACTGACAGGACAGACTGTGGTAATGGAGACTGCATACCAGAGCTGCTGCTCATTATCCACATGAACTCCATTTCGACAGTGATTTAGCTGAAGATCATATTACACTGTATTCAGGATCATAGAAGAAGATGATGCAGCTCTTTGTCTCACTGCTCTGAAGTACTCCTGTGTGATTAGGACAGGGTTTGTGTGCACTAATAGGATGGCGGCCATTTTATTTTTCCTAATGATTGCTCACCAGACAAAACGAGCCATTATAACTAATGAAAGGTATTTAGAAATATATTTCTAATAAAGTAATATTTAAGTATTTTCATTTTCCTAATTCCCGGAGAACCCCTTTAAAGTAAGTAGAGTCCACCTGTGTGTCATTTATTCTCAGTATAACTGCAGCTGTTTTGTGAAGGCCTCAGAGGTTTGTTAGTGAACTCTAGTAATCAAGCATTATCATGAAAACCAAGGAACACACCAGACAGGTCAGGGATGAACTTGTGGAGAAGTATAAAGCAGGGTTAGGTTTTAAAAAAATATCCCAAGCTCTCAACATCTCATGGAGCACTGTTCAATCCATCATCCGAAAATTGAAGGAGTATGGCACAACTGCAAACCTACCAAGACATGGCCATCCACCTAAACTGACAGTCCAGGCAAGGAGAGCACTAATTAGAGAAGCAGCCTAGAGGCTCACGGTCACTCTGGAGGAGCTGCAGAGATCCACAGCTCAGATGGGAGAATCTGTCCACAGGACAACTATTAGTCGTACCCTACACAAATCTGATCTTTTTTGAAGAGTGAAGAGAGTAAACATGAAATTTGATGGTAGCGGCATCATGCTGTGTGGATGCTTTTCTTCAGCTGGGACAGGGAAGCTGGTCAGAGTTGATGGGAAGATGGATGGATACAGGGTAATCCTGGAGGAAAACCTGGTAGATGCTGCAAAAAACTTGAGACCGGGGCGGAGGTTCACCTTCCAGCAGGACAACGACCCTAAACATACAGCCAGAGCTACAATAGAATGGTTTAGATGAAAGCATATTCAGGTGATAGGTCTGGACTTTGACTGGGCCATTCTAAATTCTATTGAGAATCTGTGGCAAGACTTGAAAATTGCTGTTCACAGACGCTCTCCATCCAATCTGACTTAGCTTGAGCTATTCTGCAAAGAGAAATGGGCAAAAATGTCAGCCTCTAGATGTGCAAAGCTGGTAAAGACAAACCCCAAAAGACTTGCAGCAGTAATTGCAGCTAAATGTGGTCCTACAAAGTATTGCCTCGGGGCTGAATACAAATGCATGCTATACTTTCCAGATTTTTATTTATGAAAGATTTTGAAAACCAGGTATCATTTTCTTTTCACTTCACACATACCATACTTGTTACTTTGTGTTTGTCTGTCGCATAAAATCCCAATAAAATACATTTAGGTTTTGTGGGTGTAACATGAAAAAGTTCAAGGCACTGTATTTCCAAACACAGCGCCACTCTTTTTGTTGGACTGTGACTGGTATTGCAACTCAGAACCCTGAATAGATCTGGAGTAAATTGTGATACATATAGTCAGCTGACCTGGTATGCTGGGAGAAGATATTGTCAGCCATAACTGTAAGGCTTATTTCTTGCACCAGTATATCGCAGATGTGAGCTGGCCGTGGTGTCCCCACATAGCCATTGACTTTAATATGTTTAGGCCTCATGCACACGGCCGTTGTGCGGCCGTTCGGTGCATTGGGGACTGCAATTGCGGTCCCCCAATGCACGGGCAACATCTGTGCAGCGGGCCGGACCCATTCAACTTGAATGGGTCCGTGGTCTGTCCCCACCGCTAAAAAATATGACATGTCATATTAATTAGCTTTGCGAAACAACGCAAAGAAACACCACAGAAGCACTCCGTAGTGCATCCGGTGTTCCGTTCCGTGACTCCGTTACGCATCTCCAGAATTGCAGACCCATTCAAGTGAATGGGTCCGTGATGCGGGGTGCACACGGCCAGCGGCCGTGGATTGCCCACCCGCTGTTTGCGGACCGCAATACGGCCACGGCCGCCCAACAGCCATGTGCATGAAGCCTTATTCACACATCTTTGTTTTTCCACTGATCGTGGGTCAGTGGAAAAACAAAGGAGACATGAATGATGTGGACCAAACACATCCATTGAAGTCTGCGTGTCCGTGAAAATCACTGACCGTGCCATCCATGTTCTGTCAGTGATTCTCACTGACCATTGGTAGGAGATGCTCTGGAAAGCCTTTTTTCAGCCCTTCACAGATGAAACACTAACCTTCTTGACACAGACTTTTAAAAGACGCCAAAATCGCCTTTATTTTTGTTCTAAATTTATAGACCAAAAAGTGAAAGTGAAAATGAACAGCACATGAATAATATTTTTTAGCAATGGGCCATACACTGAAAGAGGTTCTTCAGGAGTAAAGGAATAGCAACCGGTTATATTCCAGATCTTATTTTTCAGAGGCCTTTTAGAAAATGAATGCTATAGGCGACTGCTGCCCCTTTACTTTGCACCCATTTTGATAAATCTCCATTCTGTTCTTCTTCTAAAAATATTATTACATGTTTCCAAGTATGATTCTGCTCTGGTCACATTGCTGTATCCATATGGCACATGAATTGCCTTTGGGCTCACCAGCAGCACAAAGAGGCCTCTGTATTTTTATTTTGTAGAAAATCCTGGTCTTCTATATCCCGTGTATGCTCTTAAAATGGCTATCCAATGGTTAGTGTAAAATCATGCATAGTCCAGTACATGACAACCTTTTTCTAACAAATCTAGAACCTGCCCTGTACCTCACATGGATCCAAAGATCTCCCCATTCATTGTTCCAATAGTTCTGCTAGATTTATTTCAAGCGGGCAACTCAGGGGTGTGTCTTTTCTCGGGGGAGGGTGTCCTTTCTGGTGCAGATGGTGGCAGTTAAAGAATAGAACTGAGCGTGTGCTTCCATCTTAGTGAGCAGGACGGAGAAATTAGAAAAAGAGCAAACAGCAGGTGGCGCTATACAGATAGATTTCATTGAATAACTCAGTAACTATAATACATTTTTTATTAAATGCAATTACCAAAGTATTCAGAGCCAAGGGCTGGTTTGAAAACTGTATTATTTGTGGGACAACCCCTTTAAATGACTAGCAGTGTATTTGGATTCTTTCAGGATTCTCCAGTTCTTCCTGTGGGAGAATTTTCTGAGCCATTTATCCATTTCATAACTCAGTGGTAAGAATATTACATGTGTGTTCCTATTGTGATGTAGGATGACTTGTACTTCCTTCTCATCTTTTTATTTATTTTATTTTTTTCCTCACGTTCATCTGTAGACCTCATCCATGTAGATGATATGCAGTGTAAGGGCATTCCCCGGATTCATTGCACAATAACATTTGTCCGGGAAATATTGACACACGCCAGCCGTAGTTCCGCTCGCTATAATGTGTATGTATCCAGCAGGTGAATGGGGAATCGGACCCTGGAGCCTAAGGGTGCAGGTTCCAGAACAGAAATTCTGCATGGATTTTCACGCAGATTTCTCTGTATTTCCGCACAAATACGGACCCAATATCCGCATGTGTTACATGTGATTTTTGTTGTGGATTTGATGCGGTCTTGCCCCAATTCCTCCTTTTGCATTGCAAAGTGTGAAATCCACACAAACAATTGGTAGATCCGCACCGCAGGTCAGTTTCTGCATGAAAAAGCTAAATGTACAAGAGATGTATCTAATCTGGTACGGTATGATCGGAGGGTTTTCCCGTGTAGGCGGCCTTAGGAGGGCTAAAGGGTTCATCTGCTACATAAATATAAAGGACCTATGAGTCCCAGGAGCTGGAAGTTACACATTTGGCTATACCTATTCCTGCTGACTTTATATTAGACTAGGACATAAGGATATCCTGAGGGGCACACACATGCACACGCACTACTAGTGTTTTCCCATGTTGTTCTCTGTGTTCATCCATTGGGGCTGTTCTAATCTCCAACATGTTCTCTGTTTCATAGTATGCGGAAACTACCAAAAGAGAGACCCGCTCCAGAAGAGTTAATGGTAAGACCATGCACGTGTGATAAGACATGTCCGACATTTGTGTGTGTGCGCCCCAAAATAATTATCCAGTTCATGTATGTGAAGTATGTAGGATGGAAAATGTTGTTTGCCCACTATCAGTTTTAGGGGGATTGACACAGCGATATCAGTTTTGCGGTCTGCAAATTGCGGATACCGGCTATGCGCGAGTTAGAAATGACTACTCTTAGGACATATTCTATTATTTTTATTTATTGAAACGAACTAAAATACGGTTGTGTAAATGCCTTAGGGCTCATGCACACGGCCGTGCCCGTACACGGGCACCGTCCGTGTGCACCCCGCATGACAGATGCGGACCCATTCACTTTAACGGAGGCACGGAGCGGAGGCCCACGGAAGCACTACTGAGTTCTTACGTGGGTTTTCTGTCCGTTCCTCCACACCGCGAAAAAGTAGTGCATGCACTACTTTTTTGCGGTGCGGACGGTCGGATTCAGATCGTGGACCCCATTCAAGTGAATGGGTCCGTGATCCGAATGCGGCAGCCCCGCGGTCGGTGCCCGTGCATTGCAGACCACAATGTGCGGTCCGCAGCACAGGCCCGGCTGGCACATGGTCGCGTACATGATGCCTTAGTGTGAAGCAAGAGGCAGTCCATACATTGCAACCACCCACTACGTATGATTGACCCCATTTGTACGGTGTTCTCCCATGTTTCCCATGTACTGTATCTGGAACTGTCAGGACAATGGTGACAAGTGTGTGACAACCCCTATGGGCACTGTAATGGCTGCTTTTCACAACCTGCGAAACCAAGATAATGCTGTTAAATGTCTGAATATAATCTAAAAAGATTCCACACCACTCAAGGATCTCTGTATTTCCTAATATATTTTGGATCCTTTTAATACAAACAATGCCGCCATATGACCTTTGCTTTATGTGACAAATACATGAAAGTCTTGTGACCTTTTGATAAAGTGCAGTATGTAGGATGAAAATAAATCCTATAAAAAAAATAATCCCCTTTGCATACATTTTGTAGCACTGCCTTGACTCTGAGCCGCTTCCACATACCGTACTCCTCCTCTCAATATGTTTTGTCCATTGCTGGAAAGAGAAAATGATAAAGACCCTTTTAGCACCTTCTCTGTGACTCCTTTGTGACAGGCGGGCTCCGCTGTGACAGCAGGTCTGTCTGCAGTCCTGCCGAGGGTTCTGTATGAGAGAAGAGAGAGGGGCGGTAATTGCAAATTCTTGTATTGAACTTATCTATAGCGCTTAACACTGAGCCCTCCAGGGGCCTAATTCACTCATTTCACAAGAAGTCTAGGAAAACATTTGTCTGCTCTCTAAAGTGATGAATTGTGTATTGATATTATTACTATGTGATGGAAAGGGAGGGCGCTGGCAATAGATGAGAAGCAGCCACTCATGAGGTTTATCTTTGTATCATTCCATTAGTATGTACAGTTGTGTTCAAAATAATAGCAGTGTGTTTGAAAAAGTGAATAAAGCTCAAATTCCTTCTAATAGCTTTTATTTCCATACACATAGATGCATTGGGAACACTACACATTCTATTCCAAATCAACACATGAAGAAAAATATATCAAATTTGTGTTGTTCCTCTAACAAAATTTAAGAAAAGTGATTAGACTGTTCAAAAAAATAGCAGTGTTTGTATTCTTCTTTACAAACTCAAACATTCACTATATAAACTGAAAAATGTTTGATGATTTTGCTTTCCTTTGAATCGCTTAACTAATATTTAGTTGTATGACCACTGTTTCTGAGAACTGCTGGACATCTGTGTTGCATGGAGTCAACAACAACAGGTTTCCAGCCCAGGATGATTGGACTACATTCTACAGCTCTTCTCTATTTCTTGGTTTTGCCTAAGACACTGCATTTTTGATGTCAGCCAAAAAGTTTTCTATTGGATTAAGATCCGGGGACTGGGCTGGCCACTCCATAACGTCAATCTTGTTGGTCTGGAACCAAGATGTTGCACGTTTACTGGTGTGTTTGGGGTCGTTGTCTTGTTGGAACACCTATTTCAAGGGCATTTCCTCTTCAGTATAAGGCAGCATGACCTCTTCATGTATTCTGATGTATTCAAACCGATAAATAGGCCCAACACCGTGGTATGAGAAACATCCCCATATCATGATGCTTGTGCCACCATGCTTCACCGTCTTCACAGTGCACTGTGGCTTGAATTCAGTGTTTGGGGTTCGTCTGACAAACTGTCTGCGGTCACTAGACCCAAAAAGAAGAATCTTACTTTCATCAGTCCACAAAATGTCTCTTTAGGCCGTCAATGTGCTCTTTGGCAAATTGTAACCTCTTCAGCACATGTCTTTTTTTCAACAGTGGGACTTTGCGGGGGCTTCTTGCAGATAGCTTGGCTTCACATAGGCGTCTTCTAATTGTAACAGTTCTCACAGGTAACTTTAGACCTACTTTGATCTTCCTGGAGCTGATTGTTGGCTGAGTCCTTGCCATTTTGGCTATTCTTCTATCCATTTGAATGGTAGTTTTTCACTTTCTTCCACATTTTTCAGGTTTTGGTTGCCATTTTAAAGCATTTGCGATTATTTTAGCTGAGCAGCCTATCATCTTCTGTACTTCTTTATATGTTTTCACCTCTCCAATCAATTTTTTAATCAAGGTACGCTGTTCTTCTGAACAATGTCTGGAACGACCCATATTCCTCAGAATTTCAGAGAAAAATGCACTGTAACCAGCATGTACATTTGCTGCCTTCCTTTCTTAAATAAGGGCAATAATTGCCACCTGTTTTTTAAAGAATGAATGACGTCACTCATTGAACTCCACACTGCTATTATTTTGAACATACCCCTTTCAAAAGGTGATTGAATTACACAGAATCAGCAGCATGCATGTCATGACTGTTGGGTTTCTATTACTCTACTACACCTGCTAGTAAATTATTTGCCATGTAGAAATATAATTTCTACCAAAAACAGTGATTGATCAGGTTAGTGATGTCTGACTGCTATTATTTTTAACACAACTGTACATAACACTGCCATGCGCCTTCATACAGTACATTTTACTGTTCATCTTCAGACTGCCTTGTACATAGTGAGACGGATGGTCTAGTAAAGCTACAAGATGTCAATTGCTGTTGTATTTATTAATTATATATTTTTATATATGGTTCCACTTTCCATTCAGTTCAGTCCATTACAATAAGTAAGAGAGTTTGACTCTGGAGCAGAGATCAACTTCCTCCACCGGCCACGTCACCCGGTACTTTGCATTGCATGGGGCGTTGGTGTGACCACAGAGCGTCCCCATTGTACGAGGAGCGTCCCCATTGTAAAACTAGGAAATAAGCTCCATATTGTCCATATCACAAAACAGAAGTGAATTTACATTAAACAAAAGATCGTCACATAGATCCAGGCCAACAATCTTCTCACCATCCAACCTAGTATAAAAACGCCAGAGAGAAAACTGATCCCATAGTGTTCAGTGATATCACTTTAGCCACTGGATGTCTTCCTGAGGTGGATAGGGAAACATATAATCGCACAGCATTCATAGGAACGCTCGTTAGCCATTATCTGGCGGTGTAAAGGTGCCACCAATTACCCCATGAACAAGTGAAACTCTTTGTCGTTTGTGTAGGTATCTAAATAATCGCTTGCCGGCAGCAGATCGTGCTGTCATGCTCTGCTGCTGGCAAACAACGAGCCTGTATGGGGACGAGCAATGGCATTAGTGATCGTTCCTCCCCATACTGTGGAGGAGATCACTGCATGTAAATGCTGCTGTCGCCTCCACTGACGAGCAGATGATTGTCAAAAAGGAACGCTTCCTTCCTCACAACCCCCTGCTGAATTAAGCCGTCTGCAGGGACCTATATCCCCATTTTCAACAATGTGGTTCTCTTGTGATGTTAATGAGGAGGAAGGCCCTTGATGGACAGTACCTTGATATCTCCTGCTTCATAAGTCAGGGAAGCTCACATCCGCTAGTACTTTTAGAAGATTCACACTATATTTCCTCTGATAATTCTATGACAGCCGGCCTGTTCTTCCTTTTTCTTACCCGAAATTGATTTTGTTCAAAAGAGAACATTTCTGGAAATATCCTAGGAAAATGACTAAAAAAGCAATTTTTTCTACATTGCTCACTGAGAGGTGCGGATTGGCCATAGACCCAACAGTGAAATTTCCCTGTGGGCCGATGCACAGGGGGTCACCTGAGCCTTCCTCATTGCTGCCGTACATAATAATCTGATACTCTCAACACTAATTAATTTAGGAGCATCAGGTACTTATTGTAGACCCCACCTACTTCTTTTGGCCATGTCTACTTGTGTTGGCCTGTCTTTTGTCAATTTGGACCTGCCTACAAAATGGGGCCACTTTTAGGTTTTTTTCCAGGACCTGTTAAGTTCCCAGTCCGTCTCCGCTCACTGATACTCCCTGGGGTCAGATGCATGAAGAACCTAATGCTGGACAATTTAACGTAACCAAGAGTAGTGGATGTAACCTTCACCCACTGCTAATACATTGCCTTATGAGACTACGAGAAGAGCCATCACAGCCTACTGAAGAGGAGTGCCATGGTATCAGAGCAGTAACATATGACGTCTGTAATTAAACCCTTTACATTGTGTTCTACCATTTCTATTAGCAGTGGATGACAGGAAATGTTCTGGCGCTGCCCCTTTAATGCATGAATGATCAGGACGAGTTGGAGAACAGTGCCTGGCAGCCCATCACATAACCCTGTCATCATGTCGCCAAAAGATTTTCTGACCTTTCAGTCAAAGTATTGTCTCAATCTGCAGAATTGTGGAAACTTGCGCTGTGTATTTTAAGTAACCACTCTCCTCCTCTTAATGAGGTTATGACCAACCGCTTATTATAATTGCTTCCAACTCCTTTTAATTTTCAAGCTTATTAATCATAAGAAGAGTTATTTAAAAATGCATAAATTAATCTTGGATTAAAAGACCATCAAGGCCTAGAAACAATTAAGATTGTGCAGGGAGTCCCAGGGGCAGTGTGGTGGCTGATTTGTAGCAGTCAGGTGGGCCTGGCTGAGCGGGCGGCAGAATGATTAATGCGCACAGCATTTCAGTAAGAGCTTCAGAAATGCCACTTGCTGACCCTAGAATTGTACCACTTGCCAGAGGTGAGAAGCATCTACTGATCCTTGCCAAGACGGCTTATGGGCTTTGAAGCCTCCTGACATGACTCAGTCAGTCCATAGGTAAATAAAAAGTGGGGGTGAAAAAAAATCACTTTATCTCCTCAAGAGGTTAATGGCTCATGTACATTGCCTTGCAAAAGTATTCATACCCCTTGGACAATTTTCCACATTACACCCACAAACTTAAATGTATTTTATTTGGATTTTATGTGAAGGACCAACACAAAGTAGCAAGTATGTGTGAAGAGAAAAGAAAATGATACATGGTTTTCAAAATCTGGAAAGTGTGGCATGCATTTGTATTCAGCCCCCCTGAGGCAATACTTTTTGTAGGACCACCATTCACTGCAATTACTGCTTTTAGGATATGTCTCTACCAACTCTGCACATGTAGAGGCTGAAATCTTTGCCCATTATATTTTTTTTGCAAATTAGCTCAAGCTCAATCAGATTGGACGTAGGGGCGTCTGTGAAGAGCAGTTTTCAAGTCTTGTCACAAATGAATATGCTTTGATCTAAACCTTTCCATTGTAGCTCTGGCTGTATGTTTAGGGTTGTTGTCCTGCTGGAAGGTGAACCTCCATCTTCTTATCAGCTCTGACCACCATTTTTCATGTTTCTTCTTGCCACTCTTCCATAAAGACCAGATTTCTGGTGTACACGACTAATAGTTGTCCTGTGGACAGATTCTCCCACCTGAGCTGTAGATCTCTGCAGCTCCTTCAGAGTGACATTTTGGCTGCTTCTCTCATTAGTGCTCTCCTTGCCTGGGCTGTCATTTTAGGTGGACAGCCATGTCTTGGTAGGTTTTCATTTGTGCCATACTCCTTCCATTTTCGGGTGATAGATTAAACAGTGCTCCGTGAGATGTTGAGAGCTTGGGATATTTTTTTGAACCTAAACCTGCTTTACATTCTCTACAACTTTATCCCTGACCTGTTTGGTGTGTTCCTTAGTTTTCTTGAAGCTGTTTCATCACTAATCTTCACTAACAAACCTCTGAGGTCTTCACAGAATCATTGTAGTTATACTTAGAATAAATGACACACAGGTGGACTATATTTACTAATTGGGCGACTTCTGAAGGCAATTGGTCACACTGGATTTTATTTAGGAGTATCCGAGTACAGGGAAGGGAATGAATGCAAATACACGTCACACTTTCCAGATTTGTATCTATTAAACGTTTTGAGAACTAGGTATCATCTTATATATCTAATTGAATATCTGTTCTGCATTACTAACACGGCACTGACCGACAATACACCTCTATCCAAGAAGGTGTTGTATTCCACCAATAAAGATGTCCTGCTAAACTGTTAAATGGCTGGTGTAGGATAAATTAATCTGGCACCACTATGTCATTATGGTGATCAGTCATCGAATGTACTTATGAGTAAACCCAGGTTATAACCATCCTATGCTTCTTTGCTCGTCCCCCATATCTATGCAATAAAGGGTTAACTGAGCGCATGCCCATTCTTATGGGTGGACATGATTTTCGGCAACCGGACTTCTCCCACTACACTTATGATGTCCACCACCACTTATTTCTTAATTGTTGTTTACCAGCGAGGGGAATGGGCACATACATTCTCGAGTGGAGGCGTGGACTGTTTCTATGTTGGGACAGCCTACGGAACGAGGGAGCATATCGGTGATCCCCAGCCTCCTTCTGACGATGTAGTGGTGTGTCCTCATTGGTTGTAGATGGAGCGCACGGCCATCTTTGGGTGACGTGCGTTCCAGCTGCTTACTTCCGGTTTAGCAAGACGGATGACACGTACGGCCTGCCCCTATTGGCTGGAGGTGGAACGCACAGCCATCTTGCCTGTCGGCGTGCGTTCCACTGATAGTAGGACAACCAAGCCTGAGGTTTGCCATAATTTATAAGAGGAAGACATCGGACAGGGTTTATATATAATCGGATGCTGTCCCCTTACAGGGTTTTTTATAATCTGGTGTTGTCCCCTTACTATATTAAGGGGTAAAATATAATTGTTACCCTAGCCAGCCAATTTTGCAGCAGAATCACATGACATGTATCAGCATCCCTGATTGGTCCCATGTAGTTGGGACGGCCCCATCTGGCTATTTAGGGAAGGTGGGAACTTCAAACAAGTTGGAGCTACATCATATTTTGCCCCCTGGAGGCCCTTTCCAAGACATTCACCCTGGACAGTTGATCTGGATCCCCCTCTAGACTACCAGCTAAGTACATCTCGGACTATTGGGGAGGTGGTTTATTATAAAATAACCGTGCGCGGATTCTTTTTGTATCTAGTGAATACGTCTTGGTTGTGGCCTTCAGTTCAATAATCCATCTTTACGGATATCTGTTGAACACTTGGTGTGTTTGATTGACATTTGCTTTCTGTCCCCTGATGAACCCCTTCAATGAGAGCAAGGGGGGAAACGCGTCGGGACACGTGATTGTACAACCGATATCTAATATATATACTAGTACCCAGATATCCATATGGGCTAGTGTATAAAGGGCACTATAAGGATAGACAGCATAGGTACGTGGACGGAGTGTGCCTACCATTAAGACACATCTCCGGGCTGAGGAGTTAAAAAGGGATATCATAGGGACAGATACGGATATGGCACAGGTTGCCTTGATGCGTTCCTCCCCTTCATCCTCCTCAAATTGATCCGCCTGTCCGATCCTGCTCTTTTGCGTGTAAATTGTTTTGTGTTTTTGTTGTTTGTTTTTTGCACCATTTGTGTTCCCTTCCTTAGGGAATTTTCATTTTTAGATGACCATAATAAAGGTTAATTTTTAGGTAGTCGTACTTCGGTGATAGTAAGTGCTAGGTATCATTTACTTTTCACTTCACACATGTTGGTCTATCACATAAAATAACAATAAAATACACTTATGTTTGTGGGTGTAATGTGAAAATATGTGGAAAAGTTGTTCAAGGGGAATAAAAAATCTGTAAAATCTACAATGGTTAGCTTGAATTGCACACTGCTTATTTGCTATTGCCTTTAGTAGCTTCCATATGTATTATTCCAGTAGCATTTGTCTTATCATATCTTTATATAAAGAAACTTGTTTAAAAGATTCTTAAATGGTTGTCCAGGATTTTGGGTATGTTGCCTGACACACTAGATAACTGGCTCTACAAATTAAACCACTATCTCTTGTGATACTTCCATACACTTGCATGCTCAACTGAGCATCCATGTCTCCTGGAAGGGTAGAGTGGAGAAAGCCACTGTCGGACACCTTTTGGCACTTGCTTTTCTTCCCAGGAACTAAAGCATTGGGTCCCCATACACATTAGATGGTGGGCCACTTCTGCTGAAAATGTCAGGATTGGCAGACGTTATGTCATATTTTTGGCGGCAGTGCATTGATGACGTCACATACATCATTTACGTGACCTCTGCAGCCAGCCACTGGTCTCAGCGTTGATGCTTCCATGTCACATGACCTCTGTAGCCAGTGATTGGACCACTGCTGGATTGGTGGGGACCACTGGACTGGTGGCACTAAAGTAGCAGGGGATTTAATGGTTGACTAATGTTTTTTTTCCTGTTTTATACAGTTTCCTGCTCTAAGGCATCTTTCTTAAAATATGGAACAACCCTGGATAAAGCTTTTCATACAATGTATCAAAAAAGGAACTGCAAACATGTAAAATCTATATTTCGAGTGTAAATTGCTTGCATCCTATAAACAAAAGCTCAGGAATGTTGTGGTTGGAAATTACACTTCTATTCATGAGTGACAAGCAGTCCTATTATAGTTCTTACATATTAAAGATGACTAGAGCAATGAGCGCTGAGCAATACAGCTGTTGGGAGTAATGCAGCGTGGAGATTCAGGATATAATGGTCTTATCTCTCTCTGGCAGGGTCATCCGTTCATCGTTCAGTTTGATGATGGCAACACGGAGGTGGTGTCGATGTGGGTTTGTAGGGCGTTAGAAGAGAGACGGGCACAGAACAACCAGGAGTGAGAAGGCCTCACCAGGATGGAGCAAGTCAGACCATACACGTGGACTAGCTCAGCAGAGCTAGTGTCATATACACTGTGAGCAGGAACCTGTTCTTTGCTGAACAACCCGTCATGCAGTATACAGGGTGGGTTCAGTGTGGCCGGCTAGTAATATATTCCACATGCATCGAGTGCCTGAAGAAGACGGCTCAGGACCGTGGAAATACAGACCAACAGTGTTAATCATTGCAGCTAGGTAGCTCTTGAAATATCCAATGCATTGTAAGCAGGGCGGGTAAGAAGATTGGGACTTATCTATAGATGAAAAGCAGCTTCACTTGTTGTTTATTACTGCGTCTTCCAGGACTTACTACAAAAAGTGCCATATGAATACAGGCCTCAGGAGTATCTTCTTTGCTTGAACATATGACAATGACAGGTTGTAGGTGACAAGTGTAATCTTATTGCAGTGACTCTGGTGCCACCATGCACTCCTCAGTAATATATTATTGTCTTGCACATACCTGATTTTTTTTTTTTCTGTCTAATAAACTTTTTTACAGATGTTTATGCTTTCTTTCTTACGTTTCATGCGTCGGGCCCTATAAAATTGTCATCATGTTTTGTTGTTGATTTCAATGACTTTTAAACCCTATTACAGTTCACTTGCACTGCTGCTGTTCACAGTAGACCTGCCCGCTGTGAGATCGAATTCAAAGAAAATATTGTTCTATGAAATGGACCACCAGGATGTAATGCAGTGGGCTGATCACAGGGTGTCCTGTAAATGGGGCTGAGCTGCGCCCAGGCCACGTGCCTAATGGTTGTGACATCACTGGCCTAAGATAAGCAGTGAGAAAGCTGCGGCGATCACCGATCAGATGCTGATGACTAGTAATGAGCGAATCAAGCTTCGGATCAGAGTTGATTCGTTCAAACATTTCAGTTTTAATGCTGTACAGCATTAAAATGTATTGCCTCCGTGAAGGCAAAATTCGTTTAATCTGAAGTTGTGAGTGAATTAATACGGTAATCACTTCTGCGTCTTAAAAAATATTTTAAAATGGCAATCCTAAGACTGGTTTGGAACCAGCTGGTACCTCGGTACCAAACCCGACTTTGGATTCTATTTTAAAATGTTTTTAAAGACGCAGAAGTAATTACCGAATTCATTCACCGAAGTCTTGCACGACCGAAATATTTGAACGAATCGACTTCGGATCTCTGATCTGAAGCTCCATTCGCTCAACACTACTGATGAACTATCCAGTGGATATGTCATTAGTTTTAAATAGTTGGATAACCCCTTTAAAGGGAACCTGTCACCGGGATTTTGTGTATAGAGCTGAGGACATGGGCTGCTAGATGGCCACTAGCACATCCGCAATACCCAGTCCCCATAGCTCTGTGTGCTTTTATTGTGTATAAAAACCGATTTGATACATATGCAAATTAACTGGAGATGAGTCAGAGCTTAAAAATATGACTCTTCTCTGGTCACACAAGTAAGATATGACTCTTTTATGTTAATTTGCATATGTATCAAATAGTTGGTTTTTTTTACACAATAAAAGCACACAGAGATATGGGGACTGGGTATTGCAGACGTGCTAGTGGCGATCTAGCAACCCATGTCCTCAGCTCTATACCCAAAATCCCGGTGACAGGCTCCCTTTAAGCATTAAATGGCTCTAATTCAAAGTGTAATGCACAGACAAGCTGAGCCCTCCCCACCAAGAAATGGCTTTGTAGCTGCCTTCCACTGTGAGTAATGAGATATTTCAGGGGATCCCCATTTATTTTTTCAAAATTGTATAATAAGTTGCTTTCATATGCTAAAAAAAAAGCTGTGTTACTTCCCCTACGTAATGCAGGTGCAAGAAAAAGTGAAACTTTTTATATTACCTGGATTTCTGCATTGACTACTAATAAAATATGGTGTCATTTGCTATCCAAGTCAGAATTCTAGACAAACACAGTTGTAACATATAACATCCACAGAGCAGGGGGAACAAGTAAGCAAACCTTACAGAGATGAGATTGGAAGTATTTTTTTGACCATTAAATAAAGGCACACAAAGCCTGGTTACTGACAAATCTGTTCTTCTGAAGTAATACTGATTATTGTGAACCGCTCCTCAAGGCAAAAAGATTTCATAAATCCTACAGAACATTCCTGTCGTGCATCAATTCACAAATTGTCTACAAATAAATAAAATTCAGGACTCTCCCTTGGCAATGGGTGTCCTGTTACGATGACTCCACAAATACAACATACAATTCTAAATGAGGTGAGAAAGAACCCAGGGTTCACAGCAAAAATTCTACAGAAGACTCTATAAACTGCAAAAAAACCTCTGTTCATATGTCCATTATTGCAAACCACTGAATGAGAATGGTGTTGGTGGGATGACATCATGAAGGAAGGTGTTGCTGTCCAAATAAAATATTGTAGTCCGTCTCAAGATTGCCTGAGACCACCTCAGTGCTCCACAATGATTTTGTCCAGAATGTTCTATAGACAAATGAGACAAAAGTGGAACTTTTAAGCAGAGATGCACAACACTATGGCACTGATTTATCATAATGAAAAAAGGAGCAGGCCTGGTCATAACACTCTTGTGGCAGTCTGTGCACCCGGCTTAACTTTATTCAGTCTCGTACCTCGCATAGATTTCAGTCATAATTTATGCCAGGGGCATATAAAATAATGATAAATGTGCTGGGGCCCATGACCCCCCCCCCCCACCCCCCCCCAACCTAATCCTCAACCCAACTATTAAGCATGGTAAAAGGGGTATTCTGGTTTGGGGCTGCTTTGCAATCTCATGGCCTGGACGTTTTGCAATCTGTGAGGGAACAATGAAATCTAGTATGTATGAAAGCATTTTACAGGAGAATGTAATGGCAGCAATCTACGATCTCAAGGGTCCCAAAGCATACAAGTAAATCAGATAATGGCTGAAAAAGAAATTGTGTTTTGAAATGACCGAGTCACAGTCTTGACCCTATCGAAATGCTATGGCATGTCCTGAAGAGGGCTCTGCATTCATGGCATCCCAGACATATTTGTTGAAGTGAAAAACATTTGCAGGAAGGAATGGTCGAAAATTCCTCCTCTACATTGTGCAAATCATATTTCAAGCTGCAATACACATTTAGTGGAGGTGATTTTTTTCTAAAGGGGATTCCACAGGTTATTAACCCCTTCCCAACATTTGATGTAGTAGTACTTCATAGCAGTAAATGACTTCCAATAAATCAACGTACTAGTGAGTGTCACAGGAGCTGTGCGCATCCGATCAGTGAAGGGGCCTTGCAGTGACTGACTGCTGAGGCCCTGCTGTATTAATCCCTTAAATAACACAATCAATGTTGACTGTGGCAATATGAGGTTCAGAGAGGGAAGGGGCCCCCACTGTTTCTCCATCAGCCCCCAGCGCTGCAGTGATAGGGAGCAGGTGGCTGCATGGCAACCCCAGGCTTCACAAAGATCTTGGGGTCTGACGTATACGGAAGCCTATGAGGCCAAGCCCCCAGGCTAGGTCTCATAGTCACACTGTCAATGTGAAACTGACTGTTTCAATGTATTACAATACAGCAATCAGAGACTCAAAAATTGAAGTCCCATACAGGGACAAAAAAAAGTGCCCCTTTCCCTTCATCAAGCCATTTTTTATTTAAAAATATTTGGCATCGCCACATCTGTAATGACCAGCTCTATAAAAATATCACATGATCTATCCCATCAGGTGAACGCTGTAAAAAAAAATAACTGTGCTAAATCAGGAATTTTTTTGTCACCTTAAAGTGTAATATCGAGCAATCAAAAAATCATATGTATTCCAAAATGGTACCAATAAAAACATCAACTCTTCCCTCAAAAAAGCAAGCCACCATACAAGACTATTGACAGAAAAAAAATATGGCTTTCAGAAAATGGCGACACAAAACCAAATAGACATACTTGGTATTGCTGCGTTCCGTAACATCCTGCTTTATAAATATATTACATGATATATCCTGTCAAGTGAACACCGTAAAAAAAATGTTTATTACCTTGCCTCACAAAAAGGATAATATCAAGCAATCAAAAAAATCATATGTACGACATGCTCCCACACACATATCGCGCTGCTGGCTGTGCAGGAGGCCGATTCCCGGGCTTTCAGCACTCCTCCCACAGCCAGCAGCGCGATGTGTGGCCTGAGGGGGGAGCACCTGCCCTGCCTGCCCCACTCGCTACACCCCTGGTTATCAGTGATGACAGCTATCTCTGTATACACACAATGCTATCAATCATGGATAACTCCTCCCTTCTGTACCAATGCCGTTCACATGAGTTCGAAAAAGCAAATAAATAAATGTATAAATTACACAAAACAATATCTCAATCTGCTCTGCTTCTCCTGCTCTATAACATGGTGTTTTTGGATTGCATTGCATTTGTAGGTCTTCTTTAAGTTTGAGTCTGTACATTTCAATCCAACATCACAGCCCTGCAAGTCTTCAACAAAGTGTTAAACTACAGTGTACTTGGGGTTTGACCAGTTTACCAAGGGATTCTCTGATGGGCCCAGGTTATGGCACAAAAATGTACTCGTAATGCAATATGGCCGCAAAGGTCCAGCAGAAGACAACTGAGTTTGGAAATTATTTTGGAGCCAATCACTTATCACAAGAGACTATTTCTTACAGGCTCATTCACAAATAAGCTATTGGACCTTATTGATGACATGTATTACCTGACGTATGATTATGAAGAAATTACATTAAACGTACATATCATATGTATAGATGGAGGTTGAGCTCTTAGAATATTTTCCTATCGTGGGCCTGGGTTTCCAGTCTGACAGTGTGTGCATATCTACATCTGTGCTCCCATTTACTACTCCAAAATTCAATGTCTCCTGTGTAGGTAAGTACACTTTAATAATCTATATATTCCAGTGGAAATAAAATGTTTATGAACAAAGGCTTTGAAGCTCAACATGAAATATAACAAAGGTTAAACTGTAAAAAAGTGTAAATTGTGCATGGCAAATACATGAGGACACCGGGATACTAAAGAACAATTGATAAATCGATAACCTCATTCAATCCTTCAGGGGAAAAGCCATTTAATTTATAGGACTAATATTACTTGTGTCTTAAAGCTGTCAGCGTGGAGTTTTAGGGTAATGTACTCAGCACCAATATTTTGATTACTGTGGGTTAGATCGACACAGTTTAATTACAGAATATCTTTAATACAGACTGATATCTAGAGTTTGTTGAGAAAATTGTGCCATTGAGGAAGAGATTTTATAAAGGCGTTCTCCCTAACTTAATGACAATGATATAGCGGATAAAATGACAAATTAGTCCAAAAAATAAACCTGCCTATGTGAAACATGGACATACAATACTGTATTCTTTGCTGGAAGCCATTCTATAGGGTTAACTAGGCTCATAGCTGTATAAATCAAAAATTTTAAAAGTAGTCCTCCCTTGCAGTGTATATAATATATTTTGCAGCGCTGTGCACAAATTATTAGTCGCTGTTCTAAAGGAAGGCTCACTGTCTAATCCTTCTATAATGCCATAGGGCAGTTCATTTTACTTGGCTCACATTATAGTGCAGTGCCACAAATTATAGACACTGAGACAGCTAACAAAAATGGGAGATTTGGGCTCTGAGGTCAGCTGAATTGAGAGCGCAGCTCTGGAGTATAAGACAGGTTGTAACTGATGACCAGTACAAGATAAATAAAGCAATGTATTTACAATGTTACTAATGTTTCTCAGTAGATTGATTTTATTTGTCAACTTCACTATGTTTCATATCAAAGATGGAAACAGATTCCGACAAGTGGGAAAAGGAAAACCTCTAATTACACTTAGTCCAGTTTCATACACAGCATTTTTCTGTAGCATTTTTATGACATTTTTGTACACTTTTTTTTTTTTGTTTAAAAGCACTATGACCACTATGATTTACAGTAAGGCAAGTGATTACAGTATATTCTCAATCCTTTTCTGAAAAAAAAAAAATCTGAATCAGTGCAGTCCATCTGTTTTTCCAAACTGATTCAGTGTTAAAAAATACAGCAAAGTACAGTACCCGCAAAGTGAATGAGATTAAACAAATCTCATGTACGCTTTTTCTGCATGGAATCTGACCTGCCGTGCGGATTTTCACATCCACAACATGTGAATTATGTTTGCAGTTTTAGTTGCAGATTTCACATTTTTTTTAATGAAGGATTCGATCTGCTGCAAATCCACACCAGAAATCACAATTAGGAATTGGGTTCTGAAAGAGAAATCTAAATGGAAATTTGTGCGACTCTTCTGCATGTTCATTTGCGCTCATGTGCAGGTCCCCTCAAACTGCACCAGATTCATCATAGTGGCTGATTCTGAATGATAAATCTGTCAGTGTAGTTTCTATACTCCACCTATAAGTTGGCTCAGTTTTGGTGCAAAGATGCACATGTAAGTCACACCCTTTCACAAGAAGTCATACACCATTTCCGGTAAACCACGTCCATCGAACAAGGTGTAAAAAGGTTAGAAAAGTGTCTAAAACACTTTATAAATACAGTGCAAAACATGGCACATTTTCAGTAGTAAATCTGCCCTTTTACGTTTTCACTTTCCTCAATGTACAGTTTTGAGATCTCCACTTGTTCTGAGTAAATGGAATCCGGCCCAATACATCTTATAACCGTAGGTTTGATACAGCGGTGCAGGTAATTGTCCGTGATTTAGCTCCGGCAGCAGTACACCTCCCTTTTCAGAGTTCTTAGTTGTAGTGATGCATTGTAGAAAACTTTTATTGAGAATTGGCTAGACTGTGAAATGTGTAGCAAACGCTCACCTCTGAGAAGGACTAGATCTCTGTTAGTTTTAGCATTTGGCAGTAACCAGAAATGATCATAATCCAATAGCTGCTAGCAGGTTTTCAGCTTCTCAGGTTATAGATATTGATATCAGATCAGTGGGGTTCTGACACCCTAAAAAATCTTCTGTTTTCAGCACCCGCCAGCACCACAACTAGCACAGACCATAGCTGGAAGCAGAAATCTCCATCCACTGTGTAATGGCCGTGCAGGAATAAGGGTAGGGCAACACTGGTCACACGACAGCCGGGGCAGCCAGCGGAAATGCAATGTTGCGGTGGTCCCATAGAAATGAGATGGATTTTCTTGCGATACATGGGTCGCAGAAGCGGCACACGTGTAACTTGCACTGTGACGCCATTCATTTTGGGGGGTGAAACGTGATCCTGGCTGCCACAGCTATCACATGATCAGTGTCGCCATGTAGCCACATCCTAAAGGGGTTCTCCAAGATTCTGATATTGATGACCTATCCTGGCATAGGAAGAGGAAGCAGTGCTCCCGGTAGTGCCAGGGCCTCTTCAAATAGCAGGAGTTCAGGGGTCCCGGGTGTCGGACCTCTTTCAATCTGATATAGGTTAGGTCATCAATATCAGAAACTTGGAACACCCCTTTAACGTAGCAGAACTCCCACTGAAGTGAATGGCCAGTCTTACTTTAACTAGTTCAGCTGACCAGAGACAACATGACTGAGCAGACATCATGACCTATAGTAGTGCCACAATTATCTTCTTTCCAGGCACATTCTTCCCCTAGTAAGGAAGGAAGACTTGAGGGGCCTTATGCAGTCTGCACATAACTCCCAGCTGTACCTGGGTATACAGACCATGATTCAGCAGTCTGCACAGCCCTGAGACTTGCATTAAACTTGGGAGACAATGATGCTTGTCTTATAAATGGTAATTATATGAAATATCAGAGCTGGAGTCAAATGGGCCATAAACCTGCAGACCTGAGGCTGGCCTGTCCCTGAGCTCCAAGCTCACAGTCCATTTACTGAGAGATGATTGAGAGAGCACTAAAGCAGCGATTTATGGGGGTCACTTTACTGGATACATGATGCTTCCCCCTCTGCCATTCACAGGCCGTCCACACAGCCGCCTCTAAGTTCAAGGTTTATAATCCTGTCTAACCTAAGATGTTTTTTAATAGAAATCTGTGTCTGGGGACATGAGAAGGAATGAAACAATGTGACAAGTGTCACATCTTGGTCCAACTGGATGTCACTAAGCCCCTTTATTCCAATGCACAGGGTGAGGAAATGTAATTGAGCATAACCTTTCACCAGTCACACATTCCGGGCCCAGCTGACCATATATTTCTCTTGATCTCTCTATCTGATCCCCCACCCCCCAGTTCTTCACTTCGTCTATCCCCTACTGTCATCTAACCCACATTTAGTCTCTTTAATGTCCCAGCTAACTGGGCGACTTAATTGCTCCTCTTGACTCATTTTCTCTGTCTTTCTAAGAGGCGTTTTAACCTAATCAATAAAGTCTTGTCTATTGATTGTGTAAATTTCATTTTGCAACATCACTTACCAGCAAACAGCTTCACAATTGATAGAAATTAGGCAGATTCAGAAGAGCATTGAAGAGTAGAATAGGTTTTCTTTATTAAGGTAAAGAAAGGGCGCGTGCCATCTATAAGGGGTCATTGAAACCCAGATCCATTAAGGATCCCAATCCTTAGAGACAATTCTTACATTCAATATGTGTAAGATACATGTTAGCACCATCTGTAGTATAAACACCAAACCATGACTTTGTGGCCTCAAGCACAACCCATGGATGTCTTTTTCTGTACATGTCCAATACGTTCTTTTAGATGTTTTATTTTCTGTTAATTACACATTCGTTTAAGTGCAAAAAAATAAAAAATATTTTATAACTACAAATTATGTAGCAACATACATAAGCAGCGCAATCAATGTGACCAGAGGAAGATGGTTCCCTTTCCTGTGGGTGAATTCTTTAAAAACTTTTTTTTTTAAGATTGTTGCAGACTCTTAATTCTTCTAGCCAGACTTTGCATGATATTTACTCCCATTTACCATATTCAGATTATACAATTGAGATCCAGTTGATTAAATCTTAACCACATTTTAGGGTCCTACCACATTATCATTCCTTGGCCCTCTTTACATATGTCCAGCTCCCTTGTTATGATTCCCTTCATCATAATACCGAATCGTTGGAGGGTAAATGATGACAACTGGCACCCATAGTTTCCTATGGGAATAGTCTTGTGTCCCTTGGCATCAGCTGTGACCCTGGAGGTCTCCCTGCCGCAGGGAGAACAAGTTGTGGTGCACAGAGTACTAAACTTTGTCATTTGTGTCATGCTAGGCATCAAGCAATTGCCTTAAATTCACATTTTTTACATTCCTCATTTTATATGAGAATTAGTCCAAATATTTTGGATGTTATGGGTATATAACAACTATGTTAAAGAAAACAACATACATTTTTACAGAATTTAAATATTCTAAAATACGTGTAAAATAAAATAAAAATTCATAGACTTAACAAAACCTGTTTGACTCGGATGATAAGGACAATCCCCATTTCACAATTTTTTAATATCTTAAATCAATGGGGACAAGACCTAACAGTAGTAACCTGTAGTAAAGTAAAAAGAAAACTCTTGCACCACTAACCCACTCCCAGCCAATTCCAGTCCCCGACAAACAAAGTGGTTTGGACCCATGACCCAGCTAGTCGCTGGCACATCTGCATGACGTGACTTATGTACCTATGACCACTGAGGCCATTATTGGCTGCAGTGGTCACAAGAATAAGCCACTTCCAGTCCAGGGCAAACCAGAACAAGGCAACAGAACCAAAAATGGCAGAACCGCAGACAGGTGAGTTATTTTTTGTTTGTTCATTGTTTTGTTTTTTTTACTTGCCCACAGGTTATTAACATTGGGGTTGTTAGCTCCTAGGCAAGACAAACCCTTAGATTTCTATGGTCTAGATCAGGCATACTCGAGTACTTTTTGTAAAGGTCCACATAGCTGGGTCTTTCGTTGGGTGAACATCCGAGATGAAAAAAATGAGAGGTAAAACAACAGTAGCATGTAGTGCAATGCAGCATTTTTTTACGATAAGCCACAACTCTAATGTTACCAAATCCCTTTTTTGGCCCCACATAGTAATGTTGTTAGTGCCTCTTCACACAGTAAGGATGATCCTTTAGTGCCCCAAAGCATGTAAGAATGTCTCTTTAGTGCCCCTTAGACAGAAATGAAACTGCATAGTGCCCCCACACACAGTATTATTCCCCCTTAATGCCTTCTGAGACAATATGATGACCCCTTAAGGCCCTCCACTCCTTATGATGCCTCCTAAGTGCCCCCCCAAAGACTTTCTTGTCCCTAAGTGCCCCCCCCCCCGACTTAGGGTGTTCCTTAAGTTCCCTTCACAACAGGATGTTGCCCCCTTAAGTGCCCCCCATACAATATGATGTCCCTCACACAGAGCGATCCTCCATATTGCCTCTAATTTGAATACTCATCTACCCTATGTTCCCCTGATGAAAAAAGTGGAGCAGGTCTATGCTGAACACAAGAAATGGGGCACAATCTGAAATTAGTTTAAAGGGAAGATCAGAAATTATGTCAGAAATTATTACATTGAAAGAGTTGTAGATTCTTGGAACAAACTTCCAGCAGATGTGGTAGGGAAATCTGCAGTAAGTGAATTTATCCATACCAGAAATAGACATGTTTCTCCTAAGAGAAAGACGAAAAGGATATAATATAAGGGGAGACTGGTGGGCCATGAGGTCTTCTTCTGCTGTCATTCTTCTGTTTCTGTAATATATTAGAACGTTGAAGAACTTTTCATCATAAACATTATTTACACTAAACTAGAATACAGCTTTAACTTTCACTTGCCATATTTTAATTTAATGGTCTAGATTTGTAGCCTTCTCTTCATTTATATATGATAGTGGTTGTGTCTGAACCCCAAAGCACCCCCAAACCACTTGCATTAGTTGGAGAACTTAAAGAAAAATCTCTCTGGGAAAACCTCTTATATCTTCTAATAGAAGGAAGAGGACAGAATCCCCAGAGAAGCATTATACTAGCTTGTGAATGGATTCTTTGTGTTAGGTGGCAATTGACATAATTCCTCTTGAAGATTGATTTGCTTGGTTATATTAAAGTTCAATTGCTAAACGTATGGGCTATATTTGAGTGGTGGGTGCAAAAAATAGTCATTCCATCAGTTGAATACAACAATATTAATTCCTAGTTAGTCAATTGATCAATCAAGATTGAAAACAAGCTTTAAAAGTTTCCACTTAAACTACAGATTTGTGTTATTGTATTTTAACAAATATTTGATGACAAGTTATTATACAGAATGTCAGAAGAGATTGCAGATGAACTCCATTCCCAGATCCAAGCAGAAATAAAGCTTTCTTTGTTATTGAAGCCTACACCACATTTTTTATGGTTTGGATGCAGATCCATTTATTTCAATGGGTCCTCAAAAATGCAGTGCACTGTCTGCTGCCTGCATCCATATGTGGTGGTGCAAAAAATAGAACATGTCCTATTCTTGTCCGTTTTGCAGACAAGAATAGGACATTTCCACAGGAGATTAAAAAAAAATTATGGTGGCATGCCGATGTCCGTTTTGAGGATCTGCAGTGTGCATGGGGACATAATCTCAACAGATTTAGAACTGTCCCTGGTACTAAGGTCAATACTTTAATGGGGTTATCCACTTTTTACTATTGATAAACTCATCAATATCAGATTGGCAGGGGGCCGACACCACGCAAGCTCTGCCTTCTCTGCTCTGTTTACCTGCTCACTGTTGCGATAGCAGCAGCAAGCAGTGTAATTACAAGTATGGCATCCCCATTCACTTCTATGGGGACAGCTCCCATCTGTTCAAGTAAATAGGACGGATCTGTCCCATAGAAGTGAATGGGACGCCAACATACTGTATGTGCACTGCCTTCTCTTCAAACAGCTGATCGGTAGGAGTGCTGGGTGTCGGACCCCCTGCTGATCTTATATTGATGACCTACACTGAGGATAGGTCATCAATAGTAAAAAGCAGGCAACCCCTTTAATTTCATTAGAAGTATTATTTAATTGTGCATGGCTAGACACTTATCTAACTTTATACTATTGTTTGGCTTAGTTTGAAAATTACATTTTAGGCATGAGTTGTGAAGTAGTTTTGGTGCTAAAATTTTGCAATCTAGGTTGTACGCCTTTCCAGGTAGGACATACTAATCAACCCTTGATGAACTAGATGCAGAGGATTCATCTAAAACTAGATGCGAAAATTGCACAACACTGCATCACATATTGGCATAGTTTACAACACCCTGCGGGGCACTCACATTAGTAAATTTCAGCCATTGATCTCTAAAGAGATATTGCTGTCTGGTGTAGTCTACACTTCTATCTCAAGACCAAGCTTTACATAATGCTTGGTATCTACACCATGATCTCAACAGCTGTCCCTGGTGATGATCCCTCCTTGCCGTCCAAGTCGCTGAGGTCTATTCAGTACTTTGATCCTTTTAGAGATGTCCATGGTGCTGAGGTCTAAAGCCTTCATCCCATTAGTGACAGAGAAGTTCTTGGTGCTGAGGTTTATTGCTTGATCCCATCAGAGATAGAGCTGTTCATGGCGCTGAGGTCTGTACCTTGAGTTTATCAGACATAGAGCTGTCCATGGTGCTGAGTCCTATATCTTGAGCTAATCAGAGCTAGAGCTGTCCAAGGTGCTGAGGTGTGTAGGTTGACCCCATTAGAGAAGGACCTGCTCATGGTGCTACTGAGGTCTATACTTTGATCTCATCAGAGATAGAGCTGTCCATGGTGCTGAGGTCTAAAGCCTTCATCCCATTAGTGACAGAGTAGTTCTTGGTGCTGAGGTTTATTGCTTGATCCCATCAGAGATAGAGCTGTACATGATGCTGATGTGTGTACCTTGAGCTCACCAGAGAGTGCTGGCTGTGGAGATAATGTCTTAATTTTGCGTTTGAGCAGGCTATAGTGCTGAAGTACATCCTGATCTCACCATTGAATAAAACTATTGATGTTTCATATGACATAAATAGAAACTTGCAACTGGAATATTAAAACAAAGATATTGGCTGAGATTTAGTAATAAAAATGCGTCCTAATTCTGGTGATATATGCACCACAAAAAAGTTGAACATGCTTTGCACTACATTTATTTTGTGTTTTAGACACATTTTTTTTTTAGCTAGTACGACAAGGGGACATGACTTTGCCGAAGATGGACGTGGCTTCTTGATAAGGGGTGCTGTTTAAGATTTGCCAACATTGTGCAAAACTTTTTAGCAGAATTCTGATGCAACATAAGTCAAGCAAAGTATACACATAGGGCCAGATTCACTAAGACTGGCATTTCAAACTCTAGTCTTAATCAAATTCAATTGGGACTTGCATAGATTCAAGCTTTAACTCACACCACTTTCTGCCCCGTTATGTATTGACACTTTTAAATGTATTACTAGTGTGTTTAACCTGGGAGATTATGATGTCCATCCTGCAGTAAACTCAACTGCTTGAGCGCATGGGGCCAATTGTGTGCATTGTGTCATCAGTGGATATCCTAGCTGTATATAACCCTATGTAGTATAGACGCTATAGTGCCATCACTGGGTCAGCAGATTAGGTGAGACGCCTCATTCCCCCCAGTGCCTATCCTCCCATCACACGGCATCAAACTATCTGCTTTCCATTCCTTTATCAGTATCCAGTAATTAAAATGTCACCGTTTAATTGTCTTCCGCACTGATCCTCTTGGAACAATCTTTTCCTAATAAAGGATCTAATCGAAATGCTATTTCTATCCAGAAAATGTTGCAGACAGAGGCTGTGACTGCAGATCAATAGGGAGGAGGGATTGATCTGCCTGTAAAGAGGGATTTATTGGGGTCATGCTTTTATATGGTGCTGATACAACTGTTAAATGGAGAACATTCATTTTCAATAGGAGCGTTTATTAAACTTGCACTGAATTAGTCTGTGGTGATTTATAGGGCAATCTCCCCGGGAGGAGAAGGTTCTCATTTTATAGGACACGGATCTGTAGGTTTTAACCGAAAAATGACTCTATAGTCTGGTTCAAGAGAAAACTGCAGATTTTTTTTTTTTTCTGGGGGCCCAAATGTTTGGAAAATAGACGCTGGAAATTCAATCTTTTTTTTTCCACACACTGCGGTTTTATCCGTCCCCTACAGAAATAAAGCCACTTACACATACTTTATGTCTCTGCTGGAGAAGCAGAGGTGCACATCAGAAAGATGATGCTGTTAAATCAGTCTCTTCTAAACACACATTTACAAAGGGATACTCTGAAACATGACTGCATGGAGACATGGGGACCCAGACATGTAGACCTACAGGCACACTAAGAATCAGCCAGTTAGAAATATGATAAGATGCAATCACACATGGAGACCAAGATATACAGCCTTACACATACACCTACACACATGGTGATCCAACACATTACATGAAGGTCTACACATTCAGTTCCATAGCACAGTACCTTACATACAAACTGGGAAGTACAGCCGCAGAAGAACACCCAGAAATATTAATCACAAAGGAATACCGTATGTAAAGATAACCACACACGGAGACCTCTAGTAATGGTACCACAGAGGTATAAAGATATAAACAATTAGGAATCCAACCCTACATGACATATAAAGAGATGCAATCACTCATAATACTGAAGACCCTAAGGACCTTATAGAAATGCCCTAAAACAGACATATGAATACAGGTAGATCAAGAAGATCAGTAACATGGACATAGGTAGGCCAAGAAGATCAGTCACATGGTGTCACGGTCTCTGACGTGACAGGTGTCAGAAGATTTAAGAAACTGGCTGCACATGACGTAATCTGACTGCTTCTTTGGTTTCACTGGTTTCAGTGTGGTTGCTGGTAATGACCACACCTCTTGTCTCAGGTGTAGCTTAGTGCTCATTCCAACTCCCCTATTTAGTCTGGCTTCACCCATCATGCTATGTGGTTGATAGCTTCAGTTTGGTATTGGAAGTGCTGGAGTGTGGTCCTCCCCTGAGTTCCTGCTCGTCCATTTACTTCAGAAGTTAAGTGTTACTTCCCTTTAATATTTTGTTGTTTTCCCTCTGTCTTTTGTTAATAGGCCTCAGGGAGACACTTATGCTTTCATGTTGGAAGGAACAGGTCTTCTCAAGCCCGGGGAAATTCAGGGTTTCCAGGGTCTCAGGTTCCAGTGTATGAACATTCCTACCCTGATGGGGGTGTCCTTTCCCTAGCTTTGAGGCCTAGTTCCTTTACCCTTCCCTCGTGTTGTCAGTGTGGTGTTACCTCCCACATCACTACATGACACATGGGCACAGGCAGACAAGGAAGATCATTCACATGGACACAGTCAGACCAAGAAGATTAGTCACATAGACACAAGTAGACCAAGTAGATCAGCCACAAGGACACAAATGGTTTAAGAAGATCAGTCACATAGAGACAGGTAGACAAAGACAATCAGTCACATGGACACAGGTAGGCCAAGAAGATCAGTGACATGAACACAGGTAGGCCAAGAAGATCAGTCACCTGGACACAGGCAGACCAAGAAGATCAGTTACATAGACACAGGCTTACTAAGAAGATTAGTCACATCGGAATAGGTAGCCCAAGAAGATTAGTCACATGGACATAGGTAGACCAAGAAGATCAGATGCATGGACACAGGTAGACTAAGAAGATCAGTCATAAGGACACAAATGGATTAAAAAGATCAGTCACATAGAGACAGGTAGGTCAAGACAATCAGTCACATGGACACAGGTTGGCCAAGAAGATCAGTGACATAGACACAGGAAGGCCAAGAAGATCAGTCACATGGACACAGGCAAACCAAGAAGATCAGTTACATAGACACAGGCAGACCAAGAAGATTAGTCACATGGACATAGGTAGACCAGGAAGATCAGTCACATGGACACAGGCAGACCAGAAAGATTATTCATATGGACACAGGCAGAACAAGAAGATTAGTCACATGGACACAGTCAGACCAAGAAGATTAGTCACATGGACACAGGTAGACCAAGAAGATCAGTCACAAGGACACAAATGGATTAAGAAGATCAGTCACATAGAGACAGGTAGTCCAAGAAGATCAGTGACATGGACACAGGTAGGCCAAGAAGAACAGTGACATGGACACAGGTAGGCCAAGAAGATCAGTCACATGGACACAGGTAGGCCAAGAAGATTAGTCACATGGACATAGGTAGACCAGGAAGATCAGTCACATGGACACAGGCAGACCAAAAAGATTATTTATATGGACACAGTCAGACCAAGAAGATTAGTCACATGGACACAGTCAGACCAAGAAGATTAGTCACATGGACACAGGTAGACCAAGAAGATTAGTCACATGGACACAGGTAGACCAAGAAGATCAGTCACAAGGGCACAACTGGATTAAGAAGATCAGTCACATAGAGAGAGGTAGGCCAAGAAGATCAGTGACATGGACACAGGTAGGCCAAGAGGATCAGTCACATGGACACAGGCAGACCAAGAAGATCAGTTACATAGACACAGGCTGACCAATAAGATTAGTCACATGGACATAGGTTGCCCAAGTAGATTAGTCATATGGACACAGGTAGACCAAGAAGATCAGTCACAAGAACACAAATGGATTAAGAAGATCAGTCACATAGAGACAGGTAGGCCAAGACAATCGGTCACATGGACAAAGTAGGCCAAAAAGATCAGTGACATGGACACAAGTAGGCCAAGAAGATCAGTCACATGGACACAGGAAGACCAAGAAGATCAGTTACATAGACACAGGCTGACCAAGAAAATAAGTCACATGGGCATAGGTAGCCCAAGAAGATTAAGTCACATGGACATAGGTAGATTAAGAAGATCAGTCACGTGGACACAGGAAGACCAGAAAGATTATTCACATAGACACAGGCTGACCAAGAAGATCAGTCAGAAGGACACAAATGGATTAAGATGAAACCATCAAAACCTCATTCCAAATGTGAAGTATGGTGGTGGGGTATATGTATAAGCAAAACTTCGTGGCACTCTGCCGTCCGTTTGCCGCTGGAAGTCGGGTTCCCACCCCGTTTCAATAACAATATAAAAACTCCAGCAAATAGCGTTGTAAAAAGGAATCTTTTAATAGACATATGCGGCTGTGTAAAATTCATGACGTTTCGGCCATACATTAGCCTTCATCAGACTACAGCAAAAAAAGGAAAAGAAAAAGAAAATAATATAAACACATCTTATATATACATATTTATATAGTGTGCCATGGCAAGTGACATAGAATGTGGCACATAGGTATAAAGCAGTGATTCAAGTTTAAAGCAATAATTAAAGTCCAGAGAATTCTGTAATTTTGTCCAACAATCGATCAGTGATCAGACATATCCTTGGTGCAGGTAATGTATTCCGGTCCCATCTCCAATGAGAACATGTTAAGGAATATAGTGTGAACAGAAGTCCATAGAATGCTTACAAGTCCCTGGGCATCAGCAGCGTTATAGGAATGGAGAATAGATGTTGTCATGATAAAAAATGATTTCAACAGGACTAGAATAGAATATCCCTATGCTGAAATGGAATACCAGTATAAAGATCTAACCTGGATAAAGTGAATTGGCAGTGGATCCATGAATAGATGGGAGGGAAAGGAGAAGGACTTGTAAGCATTCTATGGACTTCTGTTCACACTATATTCCTTAACATGTTCTCATTGGAGATGGGACCGGAATACATTACCTGCACCAAGGATATGTCTGATCACTGATCGATTGTTGGACAAAATTACAGAATTCTCTGGACTTTAATTATTGCTTTAAACTTGAATCACTGCTTTATACCTATGTGCCACATTCTATGTCACTTGCCATGGCACACTATATAAATATGTATATATATGATGTGTTTATATTATTTTCTTTTTCTTTTCCTTTTTTTGCTGTAGTCTGATGAAGGCTAATGTATGGCCGAAACGTCATGAATTTTACACAGCCGCATATGTCTATTAAAAGATTCCTTTTTGCAACGCTATTTGCTGGAGTTTTTATATTGTATGGTGGTGGGGGGCATCATTGTTTGGGGCTGCTTTGCTGCGTCAGGGCATGGACGGATTGCTATCATCGAAGGAAAAATTAATTACTAAGTTTATCAAGACATTTTGCAGGATAAATTAAGGCCATCTGTCCACCAGCTGAAGCTCAACAGAAGATGCGTGTTGCAACAGGACAACGACCCAAAGCATAGAAGTAAATCAACAACAGAATGGCTTAAACAGAAGAAAATACACCTTCTGGAGTGGCCCAGAGTCCTGACCTCAACCCGATTGAGATGCTGTGGCATGACCTCAAGACATCCCAAGAATATTGCTGAACTGAAACAGTTCTGTAAAGAGGAATGGTCAAGAATTACTTCTGACCGTTGTGCACGTCTGATCTGCAACTACAGGAAATGTTTGGTTGAAGTTATTGCCAGTTATTAAATCCAAGGGTTCACATACTTTTTCCACCTGTACTGTGAATGTTTACATGGTGTGTTCAATAAAAACATGGTAACATTCAATTATTTGTGTGTTATTAGTTTAAGCAGACTGTGATTGTCTATTGTTGTGACTTAGATGAAGATCAGATCACATTTTATGACCAATTTGTGCAGAAATCCATATCATTCCAAAGGGTTCACATACTTTTTCTTACAACTGTATGATCATAATGAGATGCATTTATAAAGAACCAGACATAGTCATACTAAGACAGTCATATAAAGAGTAAAACATAGCAAAGGATTTAGGAAGACTTCTGATAGACTAGTAAATGATAGAACACTTGGTCAGACATTGAGAGTATATAGGGAAGGGTAGGAAAGGAAAGTTCATGGGAATTCTTATAAAATGGTCAATGTTAATACTCTTCGACGATTGTAAAAACCATATGTACCCATTGTAACATAAGGGTATTGTAATTGAAAATGTATAAATACAAAAGAGTATATTTAAAAAGAAAAAAAAAGAGTAAAACATAGACATATATTAATACAAGGACAAAAATTAATACAGTCCTATGTGGACATAATTAGACATACACATATATGGTTGTACAACACCAAGGAACACAATCGCATATACGCATAAACAGGGGCAGATTAAGTGCATGATAAGCCCGGGGCTGTCTACTCAACTTGGGCCCCTCCATTTTAGTTTTGTTTTTTTTGTATGAAGAGGCCACGGTGCTTCGTCAGCTCCACACTCTCTTCCTAGGCCATATGACATCTTCAGACTAAAAAAATACCCCAAATTACCCCAAATTGGGTCCTAAACTAAAAAATGTGGTCGCCAAATTTAAAATACATATAATTATAATAAAAAAGACATAGAGGAGAATACTTGACCACATACCTCTTACATCCAGTGACATCTCCTGTCATGTAGACCTTCTCTTTCATCTTCTCCTCCATTTGACCTAGACCGACATTGCAGATTCTTTCAGCCACATCTCGTCTCTACTCAGTTTTAGTAATACAGACACGTTAGATTTCTAAATTTTTCCATCAACCTCCCCATCCTGGTGTCCCCACAGTGTCATCCTGCTGCCACTGCCAATACTGTGCCCGTTGTGCTCCCCAATGTACTAGGTACTATACTGCTGACAAAATAGTGACCCTAATAGACATAATTGGGGTCATTTATCAAACTGGTGTAAAGTAGAACTGGATTTCCAAAAGGGCTGTCAAATATGAAAGGTGGAACCTGATTGGCTGCTATGGGCAACTAAGCCAGTTCTAGTTTACACCAGTTTGATAAATTACCCCAAATGTCCCTATAGTGTCCACAGCAGCTATAATGTCCCCTAGAGTGCCCCCAGTAATAATAACACCCTATAGTGTGCTGCGGGCAATAATCCCTGTATAGTGTCCCCAGAAATAATACAATTGCCCCTACAGTGCTTCCCCAATAGCAACACCCCCATATAGTAATTTCCCCCATACTGTCCCCACATAGTAATCACCCCATAGTAATTTCCCCCACACAGTAATTTCCCCCACACAGTAATTTCCCCCAAACTTCCCGCACACAGTAATTTCCCCCACACTGCCCCATATAGTAATTTGCCCACACATAGCAATTTCCCCCACACTGTCCCCACACAGTAATTTCCCCCACATAGTAATTTGCCCCACACTGCCCCTACGTAGTAATTTCGCCCACACTGCCACCACATAGTAATTGCCCCCAAACTGCCTCACACAGTAATTCCCCCACATAGTAATTTCCCCTACACTGCCCCTACACAGTAATATCCCCCACACTGCCCACACACAGTAATTTACCCCACACTGCACTTTCCCCCACACTGCCCCCACATAGTAATTTGCCCCCACACTGCCCCTACACAGTAATTTCCCCCACAGTACCCCACACAGTAATTTCCCACACACAGTAATTTCCCCCACACTACCCCCATGTAGTAATTTTCCCCCACATAGTAATCCTTCCATAATAATCTTCCCCCACATAGTAATTTACCCCCGATGTACTAGATGTCTCTTAATATGTCCTCCTGTGTGTCCCTACCCCACATGTCCCCCAAAGTAGGCACATGAAATAAAAATAATAAAAAAAATGAAAAGAAAATTAAAAGCTAAATACTCACCTATGTCCAGGGCCAGGCGCTTTCTCGCAGAGGAAGGCAGAATGAGGCAGGCGCGCACGCATCACAGTGCTGCATCCTGGCACAGGTGCGCAATGACGTCATCACGCCCGCCAGCGCCGGGATTTCACTACCACACTATGCGCTCCCGTTCCCCGCTGCAGTGGTGCTGGGCCCGGGGCTGCTGACCCGAATGTCCCTATTGTAATCCACCACTGAGCATAAATATTTAGTGCTATCTGGAAAACCACAGATTTTAGTCACATCATTGCCCATAAAGATCAGGCGATAAAGACAAATATCAGCTTGTGTTAAGGATACAGAATGACGTAAATACCTGGAGTTCAACAGTTGCGATTAAACTAATGATTATAGGACAGCAATCATGAGTGAATTGTTAGGTGCGCCCTGCTACCCCTGTCTGGGGCACCAAGAAAGTATGCTGTATCCTTGGGTTTGGCAGAAGGAAATAACTATCATATTATTTTTCTCCTTATCAATAAGTCAATCAATCAAGTCAAATGTTTAACAAGATGTGTAAATTACCTGCCATTGTAATATAATACCTAGAATTGATTATATGCTAAATTGACAGCTTGTGTATAGATTTATCACTACTTTAAAAAGTACAAGGTACAGTGTTACTGTCTTAAAGCAAATAAATGATATGTGCCTAAGGAAGAAGGTAGAGCCATGCAAAGAATTCTTTTCTCCAATATCACTGCCGTTCATCTACAATTATTGGTGCACAGATACTGGCTGAATCTATAAGGCCATTTACTCCAACTTGTTCCAGGCCTGTTAGCCATCATCAATGCAAGATAAGGAAGCAATCAGACAGCAAGGTTCTAACTACAGGATACAATGGGACCGATTTATTACTGAAAAATGAACCAGAATCCTCCCACATTTATTGTCTTGACGCTTTTTCTGCCTGAATTTGAAAGTAGTGGGTGTGGCTTTATGGGAAAGGGGTGTGGCTTGATATGTGTGTCTTAAAGGACTTCTGTCACCAGCAACATGGTTATTAAACTAGCTGACTTCAGCCATGTGCTAATATCAGCTGAAGCTAACAGTCTTTGTCCGTTCTTTTTATGTGCCTCTGTTTTTGTGAAAAATGAACTTTGATATTATGCAAATGAGCTGCTAGGATCAATGGGGGTGTTACCCCTACTCCTATAGACTCTGTTCTCCCTCCCCTGGCCACGCCCTCATTATGCTGATTGAGTGTTCACATCATCCTGCCTGTGGCCAGCCCTGTCAATCAACATGATGAGGGTGTGGCCAGAGGAGGGAGAACTGATCCTCTCTAGGACAGGCATGGCCAACCTGCGGTTCCCCAGCTGTTGTAAAACTACAACTGCCACCATGCCCTGCTGTAGGCAGTCTGGGCATGCTGGGAGTTGTAGTTTTGCAACAGCTGGAGAGCCTCAGGTTGGCCATCCCTGCTCTAGGAGTAGGGGGCTAGGGGCAACACCCCCATTGCTCCTAGAGGCTCATTTGCATAAAATAGCAGTTCATATTTCACAAAAACAGAGGCACATGGAAAGAAGATTAGCACATGTCTACGGTCAGCCAGTGTAATAACCATGTTCCTGATGACAGAAGCCCTTTATATGCAGCTTGAACTAGCACCAGCCACTGTGAAAAATCTGGCACATCTTTATTCTGTCTATTCTAAGGGGGAAAAGTATTAAAATGTACCTTTTTGCACTTTTTTGAGCATCTGCTTTGTTTGAAGTAATTTTTTTTCAACAAATTGTCACACGGCATTTATTACAATTGTCACATAGAATACCAATGAATCTTTATGTATTACAAAGGTTCTATCAGTTTGGAGTAACTTGTGACTTTTTGTGCAACTTTTTTTTAACTAAAAGTTGCAATGGTAAATTAGGCTAAAAATGTAGCTCAACCCAAAGGGTGCAAACACTTGCGTACTCCATTGACAAAATAAGTAAAATCACTTTTCTGTCGCAGTGCATTTCATACATTATCCCCTAAGTCTAGACTGACTACAATGCTTTCTGAAAGAAATGCTTCTACAACTGGCCGCCTCATCAAATGGGGTAATCAGGAGAAATGGGCCTTGGTAAGAGAGGTGACCAAGAACCCAATCGTCACTCTGGCCGATCTCCAAGGATCCTGTGTGCAGATGGGAGAAACTTCCACAAGGTCGACAATCACAGCAGCGCTCCACCAATCTGGGCTTCATGGCAGAGTGGCCAGAAAGAAGCACCTACTCTGTAAAAGACCATAAAAGTCGGTCTGAAGTTTGCAAGAAAGCACCTAGAGGACTCTCAGAGTGTCAGATGCAAGATTCTCTGGTCTGATAAATCAAGACTAAACTTTTAGATCTCAAATGTAAGTGTCATGTCTGGAGAAAACCAGACATTGCTAATCACCTGCCAAATACCATCCCTACAGTGAAGCATGGTGGCAGCAGCGTCATGCTGTATGTCCCCTCCTCTGCACTGGCATTGTGCAGAAAATGTCAGATACTGGATGCCACATCACACAGAAAAACGCTGCATGCTGAGCTTTTTAGTCCAGCGCTATGTGTATGGAAGCCGGTTCTGTGCCACATATATAAAGTATCAGTTGTGTACAACTCTGCAAAAAGAAAATAAAAAAATGGCCGAACAAAACTGATGAATGTGCACCCCGCCTAAGGGTACTTTCACACTCGCGGAAGAGGATTCCAGAAGGCAGTTCCATCGCCGGAACTACCTACCGTCTCTGTCAAAACGTATGCAAACTGATGGCATTTGTCAGACGGGTCAGAATCATGATCCGTATGACAAATGCATTGAAATGCCGGATCCGTCTCTCTCGGTGTCATCCGGAAAAACGGATGCAGCATTTATTTTTTTCACATTTTTTGCGGTCTGAGCATGTGCAGACCGCAAAAATTGATCCGTTTTGCCGGGAAAAAATGCTGATACCGGCATTCCGGCAGGTGTTCCGGAATTTTGGACGGAGCTAAAACCGCAGCATGCTATGGTATTATCTCCGTCCGGTAAAGGCAAAAAGACTGAACTGAAGACATCCTGATGCATCCTGAACAGATTGCTCTCCATTCAGAATGCATGGGGATAAAACTGATCAGCTGTTTTCCGGTATTGAGCCCCTAGGACGGAACTCAATGCTGGAAAAGAAAAACGCTAGTGTGAAAGTACCCATACATAATGTCATCCATTGAGACTCAGAAAGGAGAACTGTAGATTGTGTTTTTAATGCTGGATATAAATGTTTGGCATAGTGACTGTGCCCCCCCCCCCCCCCCCCCCCCCCCCTGGGGGATAGATCGGAATATATGTGTCAATGTGTCTGATTGATGTATCTCTTCACAAGTGTGATAAATAAATCAAAGGCACAAATCACCCAGTTCCAACCTATTTTTCTATTGGTATCACTGTAGATAAAATGTATCCATCTGTGCAAACAAAATGTTTATTGGACAAAAAGAATTGTCTGCACTGGATACAATTGTGTCCATCTTCAGAGGAGAGCAGGTCTAGAGTCTATACCTTCTCCAACTTTGGACATTAATCATTTTTTTTTCTTTTTCCCGTTCACTGACATCAAACAGAGATCTTCAAATCAGAGAAATTGAAAGAACTATGCAGATGCAGAACATTTCAATTTACAAGCTTTATTAACATAACATGCCTTATGTGTGGACTTATATGAGCAACCTGTGGTGACACTGCAAAGAAAGAAGTTTCTTTGGAGTTACAGAAGTCACTCCATGTGGGGTCTGCTTCCTGATAACTGAGGAGGTGGGCACAATTTTGTTTATACTCTTCAGCATTTTGTATATTCACCACTTTCAGACCTCATTTAATGGATGCCATAAGAAAATGGTACCAACTACTATCCCGATAGATGTTATACAACCGCCATCATATAAAGATGTCTACTGAGTGACAGTCTCTTTACAAAGGCAGGGAGTGGAATATAATAAAAGGACAAGCAGTTATTCCTTCCCACCCTCTCAGACCCAGTGATAATTAATTAAAATCATTCTGCTGATTGGACCCTGAAAAGGTCTGCCATATAGGAGAGCTTGGGGTGTATGAGGTCATAGGAGATCCTGGGATGTGTGAGGTCATAGGAGAGTCCAGAATGTGTGAGGTCAGAGAGCCTGAGATGTATGAGGTCATAGGAGAGCCTGGTATGTGTGAGGTCATAGGAGATCCTGGGATGTATGAGGTCATAGGAGAGCCTGTTGTGTGAGGTCATAGGAGAGCCTGTTGTGTGAGGTCATAGGAGAGCCTGTTGTGTGAGGTCATAGGAGAGCCTGGGATGTATGAGGTCATAGGAGAGCCTGTTGTGTGAGGTCATAGGAGAGCCTGAGATGTATGAGGTCATAGGAGAGCCTGGGATGTGTGAGGTCATAGGAGAGCCTGTTGTGTGAGGTCATAGGAGAGCCTGTTGTGTGAGGTCATAGGAGAGCCTGGGATGTATGAGGTCATAGGAGAGCCTGTTGTGTGAGGTCATAGGAGAGCCTGGGATGTATGAGGTCATAGGAGAGCCTGTTGTGTGAGGTCATAGGAGAGCCTGAGATGTATGAGGTCATAGGAGAGCCTGGGATGTGTGAGGTCATAGGAGAGCCTGTTGTGTGAGGTCATAGGAGAGTCCAGAATGTGGGAGGTCAGAGAGCCTGGGATATATGAAATTATAGGAGAGCTTGGGATGTATGAGGTCATAGGAGAGCCTGGGATGTATGAGGCCATAGGAGAGCCTGATATGTGTTATTGGGGAATCTGGGAAAGCAGTGTGAGGATAAATGTGAGGAATGTAACCACAGCTATACTGGGCGTCACTCAGCTTTCCCAGTGATAGATATACAGTATAACTAATTACATCGTTTGTAACCAACTTAACAGATATGGAATCTGATGGTTTGAAAATTGTGGGTGATTTTTATTGATTTTAAAAGACCCTGGGAATTGGAGGAATAATACCGGGAAGGCAGGCTGTGTGGTGAGTTCCCCGCCGCTCCTCTATGTCCAGGCTCCTTCCTCTTCATTATATTGAGTGCAGTAAATCAGAGGTGGCACTACTGGAAGGAGGGTGCTGCCTATGTGCTTGACCCCTGACACCGGGCAGATAAATAATTCCTTCTCCTGAATTATTAAATGGCGATTTCTGCCGCTAATCTCCCATTCTGTGACAAAAGGAAGGTCAAAGGCGGCTCCCAGAGCTCCCAGTGTATCCCAGCATCTCCCAGTATGTCCCCGGGATAAGCTCTGGCAGAGATGGATAGTTTGTAGTTCAGGAGCAATATCAACGGGAGACTGCAGAATTAACCCCTCTACACCCAGACCACCTAAATGTCTGGGTGTCAGAAAGGAGAAATCCATGGCCCTTCCTGTAATATGTGAGATAGATAGATAGATAGATAGATATCGATAGAATGTTCTTTTAGATCATCACTATTGAACACTTTTAGAAGTGCAGCAGAATTGTTTGTCTACATTTTGCTCACAGCCCAGCCACTGGCACAACGCTTTGTAATTGTTATACTGTTCTCCCATATTTATTTATTTTTATATATTTTTTTGTTTGTTTTTAGATAGATAGATATTGATCTGCACTTAATTTACCCTCGATAGATACATGTTTTGTATGTGTTTATACTGGATCATTTTGTAGTGTTCTCACTATTTCATTATAATTATTATTATTTTTTTCATTTTTATTTCCCATTTTATCTATAAAAAAATGCAGCTTGAAAACACCAACCAGGGATGTGATTTGATATTGTATATTCAGGAATACAGCCGCTTGGTATACACACGGTGCCATCTGCAGGGCACACATACCCGCCTAGTGGGTTGGGGGTTAAGGAAATACAAAGTTAAAATAGTTTATTTCCGTTGAACTAGAAATGTAATTAAACAGAAGTGTTTGTAACAAATAAAAGTCAGGAATTAAAATAACATCTACTGCCTACAATATAAATAATACACACATCTACCTTGACACCTACACAAAGCGAAGTCTATTGGGCACACACAGCTGCCTTCTGCCACCAAACCGTACACATACTGCACATGTGTCCATCCAGGTAGTTTAGATAGATAGATATAAATAGATAGATCGATATAGATAATGATATATAATTAGATATGTAGAATATATATATAGAGAGAGAGAGAGAGAGAGAGAGAGAGAGAGAGATAATTAGATATACAGATTAGATAGATAGATATTAGATAGATAATTAGATAATTAGATATGTAGATTAGATAGATATTAGATAGATAGATAGATATGTAGATTAGATAGATAGATAGATAGATAGATAGATAGATAGATAGATATGTATTAGATAGATAGATAGATAGATAGATAGATAGAAAGATAGTTATGTAGATTAAAAAGATAGATATTAGATAGATAGATAGATAGATAGATAGATAGATATGTAGATTAGATAGATAGATAGATAGATAGATAGATAGATAGATAGATAGAAAGATAGTTATGTAGATTAGAAAGATAGATAGTAGATAGATAGATAGATAGATAGATAGATAGATATTAGATAGATAGACATTCACGGATAGATAGAAATGCCTAGACCAGAACAGACAGATGACTACAATGAGTACAGCCTGTATTGTCGCACAGAGAAGAGAGGCTCCTGGGTGGCAGCAGTCTGTATTCTCCAGTCTGTGGTGCAGACATATACATCCACACATTTACAGCCTGATGCCTGTACTAATCATTGAATGTTAATTAGAAATTCATTACAATTACGGCCCTGTCTTAACACAAGGCAATGTTGTAATTACATCTGCTTTTTCATTCAGACTTCGTGTTTACACAGTAAGCAAAATCCGTCTTTACCTTGTGATTATCCCCACTACTCTTTATACTGTACTAATTATGTAAATGAAAGCTAATTATCAGACGAGGAGCACACTCCACTTCATTCCACTGCTAGGAGAAGGAGACTACTGCCAGCCACAGATACAGCCCTCTCCTCATACAGGTGTGTGCCAGGGGGTGATGCCCAGCACCAGGGCTCTGTCAGCACCAGCTAGACCTGACACTGGCCTCGCCATCAAAATAAGAAGAAATACCCCATCATCCTTTTGGTATTCTGATTTTTTTTTACATGCGCTAAATAGCTAGAGAGTGCAAACAGCAATAATAACAGAATGCAATAAATACAAAAAATATAATATAAAAAAGACGAACATGTCAAATAAAAATAATGATAATTATATAAGAATAAAAGCCACAATAAAATAACCATCACCATAATAAATATACAGTAAAGATAAGACACAATTCTAAACATACATATTCTAAAAATAAAAAAGACAAACAATAGATAATTTATGTTGATTTTGTCCTGTTAACGTGTTTTGGCTCTGACTGCCATTAGTTGATCCTGTCATCAGGAGTTCCTGGATATCAGATACAACTGGACTTGCAGGCGGTGATGTATTCTCCTGGGGGGCAGACTACACCAATACATGTGGAGAATAAAACCATAGGTGCTGGGGAGAAGTTTTCTCCTTCATTGATATTAGTGGTACTGGGACCAGGATGAAAACCAAGGACAATCAGTGAATTACACTAGTGGCATCATCATCATCAAAGTAAATACATTACATAAAGTAGAATGTAGGTGGCTGCTATATGCAGCATATTTGAATATTTCTAATATATTCTGCTGTGCAGTTTAATTGTTTCTGTATGAAGGTCCTGTCTCCAGTTGGATGGGTACAACTTGACTCCTAGAGTAATGATCACCAATATGAGGATCAGCTCCTCATACAGAACCTGCAGTCATTATCCAGCATTGCAGCAGCCATGACCACACCAGGTGCTGCTCAGACCCTGAAGCCATATGTGTGAGGTCTGGGGACAGGGCTGAGGACTTCAGGGCTGTGTGAGTGATAAGTCTCCAGGGGGAAATGAGGGAACTAAAGTTCTGCAATAGATGTCCTCCCCCCCCCAGCTCTCACATTGAAATCTGAGGACATATGAGATTGTACACATGATGGTTTAAACAATGGTGGTCATTTAAGAACATTTTTACGCCAGTTTTTTTAGTAAAAAATGTAGCACGACCCATTTCGCAAGTTTTTTTTAATGTCCATGCAACAATATTTTGTCACATGGGGTCTTTGTGGTGCATTTGACACAGGAGTGTCATGGGTATGCCAGGTCTCACCATTAACTAGGTTCATCTTCCGCCAGCAAAGCCAGTGCAAAAGGGGCAACAAACGCCAGTCTTTGTAAATGACCCCTAATGTGCGTATTTGCATACTACCTATGCTGACATCTTGAAAGCTGTCTACTCATCACTGTTATCAGCCATTTCAGGTGTGGAGTGACTCTCATACTCCCAGTTTTGAGAACCTCCTTAGGGCTCATGCACACGAGCATAGCCTGCTTTGCAGTCCACAAATTGAGAATTTGAAAAATACGCATACCGGCCATGTGTGTTACACATTTTGTGGAACGGAACATCCTGGCCTCTATAGAACTATAAAAAGAACAAGAATAGGACATGTTCTTTTTTTTTTTTTTTTTTTTTTTTGCAGGACCACAGAATGGACATACGAATTAAGAAAGCATACAGTGTGCTATCAACATCTTTTGCCGCCTGATTGAAGTGAATGGGTTTGCATCCATCCCGCACAAAATGTGAGAAAAAAATACGTTTGTGCTCATGATCTCTAATATACAGAGCCTAGCCAAAACCAGCGGTAGGCTTAAAACACAGAAGAAGTACAAATCTTCCCTTTTTATATTTCTCTATAGGTTCCACCACTGGTTTAGACTTCGGCTACTTTCACACTTGCGTTTTAGGCGGATCTGTCATGGATCTGCAAAAACAGATCCATTACAATAATAGAACCGCATGCTTTCATCAGGAACGGATCCGTTTGTATTATCTGTACATAGCCAAGACGGATCCGTCATGAACTCCACTGAAAGTTAATAGGAGACGGATCCGTTTTCTATTGTGCCAGATTGTCTCAGAGAAAACGTATCCTTCCCCATTGACTTACATTGTGTGCCAGGACGGATCCGTTTGGCTCAGTTTCGTCTCCAGATCAGAATGGAGACTGAATCGGAGGCAAACTGATGCTTTCTGAGCGGATCCTTTTCCATTCAGAATGCATTAGGGCAAAACTGATCCGTTTTGGACCGCTTGTAAGAGCCCTGAACGGATCTCCCAAACGGAAAGCCAAAACCTCAGTGTGAAAGTAGCCTCACATATACTGATGTAGAATACAGACCATGTGGCCTAAATTATATTATGTCAGGATGTTTTTATTTATTTATTTTATTCAACTTTATTGTCATTACACATGTATAATACAGGGTAACGAAATACAGTTTGCATCCAATCAGAAGTGCAATAAAAACAAGTTATATACAGATAAGGATAGTGTACAAAGTAGGAATAGTTATGTACAGATGAATTAAGTATACAGGTGTTTATATTGCTATATAGAGAGCAAATACACAGATGTACTGATGTATACATATATACAGATATGCAGATGTGCTGATGTATACATATATACAGATATGCAGATGTACAGATGAACTGTTTCTATATTGCTATACAGATGGCAAATATACAGATGTACTATGAACAAGTATACAGGTGTGTGACGTATATACAAGTTTGAAGATGTATAGTAAACAGATCTGCAGAATGCTATGAATATACAGTTGCAAGAAAAAGTATGTGAACCCTTTGGAATGATATGGATTTCTGCACAAATTGGTCATAAAATGTGATCTGATCTTCATCTAAGTCACAACAATAGACAATCACAGTCTGCTTAATCTAATAACACACAAATAATTAAATGTTACCATGTTTTTATTGACCACACCATGTAAACATTCACAGTGTAGGTGGGAAAAGTATGTGAACCCTTGGATTTAATAACTGGTTGAACCTTCTTTGGCAGCATTAACTTCAACCAAATGTTTCCTGTAGTTGCAGATCAGACGTGCACAACGGTCAGGAGTAATTCTTGACCATTCCTCTTTACAGAACTGTTTCAGTTCAGCAATATTCTTGGGATGTCTGGTGCAAATCGCTTTCTTGAGGTCATGCCACAGCATCTCAATCAGGTTGAGGTCAGGACTCTGACTGGGCCACTCCAGAAGGTGTATTTTCTTCTGTTTAAGCCATTCTGTTGTTGATTTACTTCTATGCTTTGGGTCGTTGTCCTGTTGCAACACCCATCTTCTGTTGAGCTTCAGCTGGTGGACAGATGGCCTTAAGTTCTCCTGCAAAATGTCTTGATAAACTTGGGAATTCATTTTTCCTTCGATGATAGCAATCCGTCCAGGCCCTGATGCAGCAAAGCAGCCCCAAACCATGATGCCCCCACCACCATACTTCACAGTTGGGATGAGATTTTGATGTTGGTGTGCTGTGCCTCTTTTTCTCCACTCATAGTGTTGTGTGTTTCTTCCAAGCAACTCAACTTTGGTTTCATCTGTCCACAGAATATTTTGCCAGTACTGCTGTGGAATATCCAGGTGCTCTTGTACAAACTGTAAACGTGCAGCAATGTTTTTTTTGGACACCAGTGGCTTCCTCTGTGGTATCCTCCCATGAAATCCATTTTTGTTTAGTGTTTTATGTATCGTAGATTCGCTAACAGGGATGTTAGCATATACCAGAGACTTTTGTAAGTCTTTAGCTGACGCTCTAGGATTCTTCTTCTTCACCTCATTGAGCAGTCTGCGCTGTGCTCTTGCAGTCATCTTTACAGGACACCACTCCTAGGGAGAGTATCAGCAGGGCTGAACTTTCTCCATTTATAGACAATTTGTCTTACCGTGGACTGATGAACAACAAGGCTTTTGGAGATACTTTTATAACCCTTTCCAGCTTTATGCAAGTCAACAATTCTTAATCGTAGGTCTTCTGAGAGGTCTTTTGTGCGAGGCATCATTCACATCAGGCAATGCTTCTTGTGAAAAGAAAACCCAGAACTGGTGTGTGTTTTTTATAGGGCAAGGCAGCTGTAACCAACACCTCCAATCTCATCTCATTGATTGGACTCCAGTTAGCTGACACCTCACTCCAATTAGCTCTTGGAGATGTCATTAGTCTAGGGGTTCACATACTTTTTCCACCTGCACTGTGAATGTTTATATGGTGTGTTTAATAAAAACATGGTAACATTTAATTCTTTGTGTGTTATTAGTTTAAGCAGACTGTGATTGTCTATTGTTGTGACTGAAGATCAGATCACATTTTATGACCAATTTGTGCAGAAATCCATATCATTCCAAAGGGTTCACATACTTTTTCTTGCAACTGTAGCTCCAGAAGTGGAAGAGTAGCGCTATGAACAGACTATAATAGTGAACAGAGTAAGTATAAGTACGTACTATAGCAGAGACTATGCTATGACAGTGTCCCAACTATAGCAGTAACCAATGTGAACATACTGTGAATGTTAAGAATGAATGACAGTCATGATCATGATCATTGGCAATAATGGAGGGGAGGAGGAGTGTAAAGGGTTAAGTGAGTGTGGATGAAAGGGTTCAGCGAGGGACTGAGTTCAGTAGGGTGACAGCTGTGGGGAAGAAACTCTTCCTAAACTTGCTGGTTTTAGTCTGAAGGGTCCTGTAAGGAAGGAGCTGAAAGAGTTTATTGGCAGGATGAGAGGAGTCCCTAAGAATGATGAGTGCCCAACGTAGACATCTCTTCTTGTGAACATCCTCAATAGCAGGTAGTGGAGTCCCTATGATGCGTTGTGCAGTTTTCACCATTAGTGTTGCATAATGGATGAGAACACTGAGCCTGGATGAGTAGACTGAGCTGCAAGTTGGAGTACACTGAGCTCAGGCCAGTCAGTGAAAGTTTTTGGGGATGTATTTTGTGCTGCTGGCAGTATTTTGTGATGGACTGTGGTATTTGGCTCTTTTGGGGCAGTATAATGTGCCACAATATGGTATTTCTAGCCCTGCCTTCCATCAATTTGGACCCGACTACAAAACGGGGCCACTTTTAGTATTTTTTCCAGGGCCACTTTAAGTTCCCAGTCCGCCCCTGACTGATCTATATGGTGGAGGCCTGGAAGAGTACACTGAGCTGTATGGTGAAAGCCTGGGAGAGTACACTGAGATGTATGGTGGAGGCCTGGGAGAGTATGCTGAGCTGTATGATGGAGGTCTGGATAAGTACACTGAGCTTTTTTGTGGAGGTCTGGATGAGTACACTGAGCTGTATGGTGGGAGCCTGGAAGAGTACACTGAGATGTATGGTGGAGGCCTGGAAGAGTACGCTTAGGTATATGATGGAGGTCTGGATGAGTACACTGAGCTGTATGGTGAGAGCCTGAAAGAGTACATTGAGCTGTATGGTAGAGGCCTGGAAGAGTACACTGTGCTGTGTGGTGTCAGGGTGGAGGTCTGGATGAGTACACTGAGCTGTATGATGGAGGTCTGGATGAGTACACTAAGCTGCATGGTGTCATGGTAGAGGCCTGGATGAGTACACTGAGCTGCATGGTGTCACGGTGGAGGTCTGGATGAGTACACTAATCAGTATGGTAGAGGCCTAGATGAGTACACTGAGCTATGTGGTGGAGGTCTGGATAAGTACACTGAGCTGCATGGTATCAGAGGCCTGGATGAGTACATTGAGCTGCATGGTGGAGGCCTGGAAGAGTACACTAAGCTGTGTAGTGGAGGTCTGGATTAGTACACTGAGCTGTATGGTGGATGCCTGGAAGAGTATACTGAGCTCAGTGTACTCATCCAGAGCCAGACCTCCATTATACAACTCAGTGTACTCATCCAGATCTCCACCATACAGCTCAGTGTACTCTTTCAGACCTCTACCATACAGCTCAAAGTACTCTTACAGGCCTCTGCCCTACAGCTCAGTGTACTCATCCAGACCTCCATCATACAGCTTAGTGTACTCATCCACACCTCCATCATACAGTTCAGTGTACTCATCCAGACCTCCATTATACAGCTCAGTGTACTCATCCAGGCCTCTGGATGGTGGAGGTCTGGGTGAGCACACTGAGCTGTATGGTGAAGGACTGGATGAGTACACTGAGCTGTATGATGGAGGTCTGGATCAGTACACGGAGCTGTATGGTGGAGGTCTGGATGAGTACACTGAGCTGTATGATGGAGGTCTGGGTGAGTACACTGAGCTGTATGGTGGAGGTCTGGATGAGTACACTGAGCTGTATGGTGGAGGTCTGGGTGAGTACACTGAGCTGTATGGTGGAGGTCTGGGTGAGTACACTGAGCTGTATGGTGGAGGTCTGGGTGAGTACACTGAGCTGTATGATGGAGGTCTGGGTGAGTACACTGAGCTGTTTGGTGGAGGTCTGGATGAGTACACTGAGCTGTATGATGGAGGTCTGGGTGAGTACACTGAGCTGTATGGTGGAGGTCTGGATGAGTACACTGAGCTGTATGATGGAGGTCTGTGTGAGTACACTGAGCTGTATGGTGGAGGTCTGGATGAGTACACTGAGCTGTATGGTGGAGTAACAGGGCACAGACAGGTGACACAGGGGAAAGTGGAGAGAGAGGAGACTGAAGTCTAATTACAGACATGTGAGGTGTGAGGAGCAGGGCTGAGGCTCCAGCCTCCTGTCACCAGCCTGACACAAGCCCTCACAGTCCTGAATAATTCAGGGCTCCGGCATAATTACAGAATAACATTGTAATAAGGATGGAGGGTGCCGGTCGGCTGCTGGAACCCGATCACTGGATCACTATCAGGTTCACCATTATCCTCCCTATAAATGTTGCATTCGGCGTTGGGTGTAGGTGACAGTCTGCAGAGGACATGGCCCCTCCTGTGACCCCTTCCTCCCTTCCTCCCCATATTGGCTGAGCTATCATAATGCTATACTGTAAACCTACACACTACAATAATAACTACAGTGCATAATGCCTGTCATCACATGGAGAGTAAGGGAATATCAGCCAGAAGTACTGTCCTCTTATACTAGACGATAGATAGATAGATAGATAGATAGATAGATAGATAGATAGATAGATAGATAATTAGATGTAAGATAGAATATATATATAAAAAAATAATGTTCCATACATACACACTATATCATACATACATACACACTATATCATACATACATACACACTATATCATACATACACACACACTATATCATACATACACACTATAACATACATACATACTATATCATACATACTATATCATACATACGCAACATATCATACATACATACTATATCATACATATATCATACATACACACACACTATAGCATACATACACACGCTATAACATACATACACACTATATCATACATACATAATATATCATACATACACACTATATCATACATACATACTGTATCATACATACACACACACTATAGCATACATATACACACTATAGCATACATAGACACTATATCATACATAGATACTATAGCATACATACACACACACACACACTATAGCATACACACTATATCATACATACATACTATAGCATACATACACACACTATAGCATACATAGACACTATATCATACATACATACTATAGCATACATACACACACACACTATAGCATACACACTATATCATACATATATACTATAGCATACATACACACACTATATCATACATACACACTATATCATACATACACACTATAGCATACATACATACACACTATATCATACATACACACTATATCATACATACACACTATAGCATACATACATACACACACTATAGCATACATACACACACTATAGCATACATAGACACTATATCATACATACATACTATAGCATACATACATACACACTATAGCATACATACATACATACATACACACTATAGCATACATACATACATACACACTATAGCATACATACATACATACACACTATAGCATACATACATACATACATGTACTATGCTGTATACTGGTTTGGGGCTCCGCTCTTCCTCTGCTGGGGCTGGAGGTAACAGAAGTGCTGCCCCGGGCGATGCTGTGACCGATATTAACTTGTGTTTGATTAGTGTAATTGTTCGCATTTACTCCGGACAGTATGATTAATTACAGTTTAATTAAGGTGTCCATTAAGAGCTGTTAATGCCACAGTGTTGTATAAAACGCCTGGGGGCAACTGTGTGAAACCTCAAGCTGGACAGACATGATGACTGGGGGAAATCGTACATAACACGAGGCTAGGAGAGCAAATATCTGCCGGGTATAGAGGGAAATGATATGTGTATCATACAGATCACAACCCTGTAAGGACATTGGCAGCTAAATAGATGTGAGATAGAGAAACAGCTACATAAAAATTAGATAATAGAAATAAGATGACAATAGTTAGATATATAGATAGATGATATACAGATAAATAATAGATTGCATAGATATGTGACAGACAGATAAATATTAGATGGAAGGAAAGATTAGATAGATGGATAACGGATAAATAACAATTAGAGGGCCATGACGGATCTACATATTAGGTAATATATGGATGAATGTGACCATGTAATATATACTGTACATACATTCAGTATGGAGCACGCCCTTCTCTCTGGAGTATTGTATGTAGCACAGCACATGAGGTTACTTGTATAATTGTAGACGGGACTAGGAAAGGAAATGAGAGGATATTGTGCATGTATGATCCTCCACTACACATGTATGATCCTGTATGTATGATCCTCCACTACACATGTATGATCCTGTATTTATGATCCTGCCTCCACTACACATGTATGATCATGTATGTATGATTATGCCTGCACTACACATGTATGATCCTGCCTCCACTACACATGTATGATCATGTATGTATGATTATGCCTGCACTACACATGTATGATCATGTATTTATGATCCTGTATGTATGATCTTACCTCCACTACACATGTATGAGCCTGTATGTATGAATATGCAGCACTACACATGTATGATCATGTATTTAGGATCCTGCCTCCACTACACATGTATGATCCTGCCTCCACTACTCATGTATGATCCTCCACTACACATGTATGATCCTGTATGTATGATCCTGCCTCCACTACTCATGTATGATCCTCCACTACACATGTATGATCATGTATGTATAATCCTGCCTCCACTACTCATGTATGATCCTGCCTCCACTACTCATGTATGATCCTGTATGTATGATCCTGCCTCCATTACACATGTATGATCCTGTATGTATGAATCTGCAGCACTACACATGCATGATCCTGTCTGCACTACACATGTATGATCCTGTATGTATGATACTGCCTCCACTACGCATGTATGATCCTGTATGTATGATCCTGCCTCCACTACACATGTATGATCCTGCCTGCACTACTCATGTATGATTCTTGCCTGCACTACACATGTATGATCCTGCTGGGGACACGCATACACATAATATGCTGTGAGTGTATGTGGATTACAACTCCTAACAGCAGCCCCTTAACACCGCAGCACTTGCAGCCAGTACACGATGCTTTATAGCTGCAGCACTGTTACAATGTGCCACCAGGCTCCACTTTCAAGCTGCCACTCTTAAATATGAAACTCATTTCCCTCTCTGCTAAACTCTGGGAGAGATCCTGGGAAATGGATCGAATCCTCTTATGTTTATCCAGCAATTAATTAGTAATAATTATCATCTTCATGATTACACTTTTCTCACACATCAGATTTAAAGGCCCCCCCCCCCCCCCCCCACCACCACCACCACAGAACAGAGAGGAGGAGGTGGGAGGAGAGGGGAGGAGGATGAGGGTGGTATCTGCTAGTAGTAATAACAATAAACACTCACAGGTGAAGAGTAGTCCCCCCACTTACCTCTCCTATCTTCTGCGCAACTCACCCTCTGCGAGGAAGGAGCACACCAGCCAGAGCTGTGCTGCACACAAGGGGTTAATAGGAACATGTCAGTGCTAAGTGGAGTCGCCTCCCTATTATTGTAGCTGTCACTGGATCACTGGGAGCACTCAGATCAGCCACATCCTCAGTACTTGTGTGGACCCCAAGCCCATGGTGCCAGCCTCAGCCTCCATGTCCTGCCACCCTCTGAGCCCATAAGCAGTAGAAGAGCATACTCCTAAACTGGAGGAGATAGCAGCAACCCACCGTCCACAAGGGTAAGTGATCCCCACAGTATTATCTATCTACAGTATAATATCTCTCCTTATCTACACTCTATCATCTATCTATAATATAATCTCGTTCTTTTTCTATATACACTATATCTATCTATTTCTCACATCTATCTAATAACTATCTATTTATTATCTATCTAATTTCTATCTACGGATGTATCTATTATCTATCTAATCCATTTTAGAATATCTATCTATAGCCTAGTCTAGGTCTAGACATCATCTAGTTTCTCTTGAATGTATGTTTCCATGCCTTGGTGATTTTGCCCGCTATTCACACACTCCTGGCAGGGTAGGCAGAGGACACCCCTATTTTCTGCCCCCCACCTTCTTATTTTGTGTAATTACCATGCAATCCCCTTCATTAGGTGATCTCTTTAGGATAAGCCGCTTTCCGAGGCTCCCTGTACACGACTTGTACAATTGGTACAGTTAAATAAACTAATCTGCTCCAGGATTATCCCATGTCAGGACTTTACCCAAAGACCAAGAGCTGGATTAGGAAAATCACAAAAAAGGATTATTAGGAGATAGAGAATAAATACATGGAGGGGGAATGAGGATCCACACCAAATGCCCCACTGCCGTTAATATTATAGTTATTTACCTTTGTCGAAAATTGGTTATTTTCTTACATATAATACAACACAATGCAACAAATAATAGTCAACTGTTCAATTAAAAAGCTGACAATGCATATCAGAATCTAAGGTGATTTTATTGCACTGGTTTGATTCATGCATTGTTTATTTATTTTTATTATTCTGTTACTTTTGTATTGTTACATTGTAAGAAAAACAATAAAACTTTTGAATGAGAAATCACAAAGCTGACAACACACAAAATGGATATAGCATATGCAGAACTATACAGAAATAAGGGAATTTATATGGACTAATATTGTGCGACACAGAGAGATAGAATATAAATATTGGATAGATAGACAGATCTAGATTACATAGATAATAGACAGATATATATATTAGATTGATAATAGATAGATATAAAATGGATAGAGAGATTATATATGTAGATAGATAGAAAGATGAGATAGATATTTATTTTAGAGCAGATATAGGGTGTAGTTCTGGAGCAGGGATCAGTCGGTCGTAGGTTGTGTGATTGGCCTCTGTCCTGGGGGAAGCTGGACTTGTGTGCTGCCCAGGAGGACAGAGAGCAGGGCTTCCATCATTCAGCGCTGGGACACAATGGAGCAGGAGGCTCTAGTGCAGGGACAGGTCAGGACTTTACTGTGGTCCTACCTGATTCATAGCAGATCAGGTTCACACTAGTTTTCATTTTCTCTTGTGCGGTTGATCCACACTAATTGGACAAGGCATGCTATGGATAGATAGGTTGTGTTTACAGGACCTTACAATGGTCCTCTTGTATTTTGGGGGGATTCTGTCTGAACTGATACAAAGTTAATATAATGTTACATTGCAGTTCGCATACCATAGAAATAAAAAGGAGCGTTCAAAGAATGTTTACAGTCTTGATGAAAATATTGTAAAAAAAAAAATCAAGGTGTGGATGGAGCCTTAACATCAGAACTCCGAGAACTAGAAGAGCCGCTGTCTGCTTTGATAGAACCTACACATACCAAAAAAAGGCACACAACTTCATGGCCCTCTAATCATGAAAGTGTTATATACACACACAACATACAGAATACTAGATTAAACAATTATATACACAACATACATGACCTGATACTAGTTGAAATATTTATATACACACAACATACATGACCTGATACTAGAAGAAACAATTATATACACAACATACATGACCTGATAATAGATGAAATATTTATATACACACAACATACATGACCTGATACTAGAAGAAACAATTATACACACAACATACATGACCTGATAATAGATGAAATATTTATTTACACAACATACATGACCTGATAACATATAAAATAATTATATTGTCACAACATATATGACCTGATAATAGAAGAAATAATTATACACACACACACAAAATATACATGACCTAATAATAGATGAAATTATATACACAACATATATGACCTGATAATAGATGAATTAATGATATATGCAGAACATACATGATCTGATAGCATACGAAATAATTATTTATACACAGCATAAATTACCTGATACATGTGTTATATGAAATACTTATAGAAAACAACATATAGGACTTTTTTGTATACACACAAGGTATGTGAGCTCATTTTTCATACACACAACATACATGACTTTATATACACACGCTATTTACTTTTTACAAGCACAAGAGTTTTTAAATCCACTGTATTCTATATGCATATCCAACATACATGCAATTATTAGCCTTAACATATATGACACAGCATTACATAAAGGAGCTTATCTTACATGCAATATAAACTTAATTTACGAAACTACCAGGACACACAACAAACATGAAGCTGTTCAACATACAGGTCACATACATTTACATACACGGATTTCTAGGACACAGATTACAGAGATAGGTGCATTCTTTTTCTGAAGACAACAAACAGGAACTTTTGACACTGGATTTTTTGGGCTGTTCCCGCTTATCGTTTCTCCTACAAAAATGGTAGAGTGAAATGATGACATATCTGCTCCCATAGCTGTCTCTGGGGGTCTTTCTGACCACTGTGGAGGAGATCCACTGCACAAACCATCAGTGGTGACTAGATCAGGTCCATGTGTCTGGGTTCTCCAGCCTTCTGGAACTGTTGGACCCTTTGTGTGTTGATTACACTATGGATGTCCCTCAGCCCCCCATACATTATAAAGCAGTGATTACACATGTCTGTGCTATCTCCTCCATACATTATAAGACCGATCACATGTCTGTGCTAGCTCCTCCAGTCCTTTATTATTAGTATAGGAAATACCACTATAAATCCTCCGGTTAATATTAGGATTGGTGAGAGGAGCTGGCCCTATGAGCTTACACTCTACAGTAGGTCACAGGTGATGATTACGACTCCAATTATAAAGAAGTGCACAGTCTCAACAACAGTATCATATGTATAGTCGACGAAACTTATGTAGTGGAGCTGACTGTCATTAACTGTTTCTTTTGGACACCGATGTGATTGCTTCTAAATAATGTAATCTCTTTCTAATCTCTACCTATCTCATATCTATGTATCTGTTTTCTAATAGCTATCTATTCAAATCTATATCTATCGATCTATTATATACCATCTACATATTTATATACCTGTCTATCCACCCATTGTTATGATACATTTGGTGCATTTGAGGTATAATCTATAGATAGATATAAACCCTAAACTAGTGCATACAGGTCATGGAGATCCAGGAGGATAACAGTACAGAAGGGTAAATTCTTACAATACAATATGCGGAAATATTACATCCCACTGAAAACTGTCATTAAACGAAATCCTCTGCTCTGTAAAACATCAACACTATAATAATAGTCATAAAGACAGTATTAATCCTCACCATACTACTACTACTAATATTAATACAATCTTTGTTCTCCTGTCAATTAGCCACAATGTTTCCCCTCAGTCTTCTACATCTTTTATATACAAGGAATTCTATTCTATTACAGGATGGGAACAGCTATGATCTATATAGTGACCCACAACAGTGGCCTATTCCCGGGACTGATTATATATATATATATATATATATATATGTATATATATTTATATATATAGTGATCAGTCCTGGTGATATAATATAATGTATTCATGTATTTAGATAAGGACATTAGATGAATCCTGCCTTGCTCAAGACCGCACTCTTCCATATTACTGTATTTTAAATACGTATAATTTCCATCTATGTGTCAAACTATACCTATCTATTTATTACATGTCTAGTTATCACAATGTATAATACAGGTATAAAATGTGTCTGTTCTATTATAATACACAGGTATATAATGTGTATGGATATAATAATGTATATTACAGGTATATAATGTGTCTATTATAATACACAGGTAAATAATGTGTCTGGTTATTATAATACACAGGTATATAATGTGTCTGGATATAATAATGTATATCACAGGTATATAATGTGTCTGTTTATTATACTTATATAATGTGTCTGGATATGATAATGTATATTACAGGTATATAATGTGTCTGGTTATTATACTTATATAATGTGTCTGGTTGTTATAATACACAGGTATATAATGTGTCTGGATATTATAATGTATATTACAGGTGTGTGTATCCAAGTATGTATGTTGGTGGCTGATACTATTGTCTTCTTGCAGGGGAGACACTATGGAGGGGATGAGCGCCCAGAGAGAGCCCGGCTCCTCGCCCAGCACTAAGCCCCCTGGCCAGGACAACCAGCCCTTCTCGTCCGGGCACCTGAAGCCCAACCAGGTGGGGGAGACGTCTCTGTACGGGGTGCCCATCGTGTCCCTGGTGATAGACGGCCAGGAGCGCCTGTGCCTGGCGCAGATCTCCAACACCCTGCTGAAGAGCTACAGCTACAACGAGATCCACAACCGGCGGGTGGCGCTGGGCATCACCTGCGTGCAGTGCACCCCGGTACAGCTGGAGATCCTGCGCAGGGCCGGGGCCATGCCCATCTCGTCCCGCCGCTGCGGAATGATCACCAAGAGGGAGGCCGAGCGCCTGTGCAAGTCGTTCCTGGGCGAGCACCGCCCGCCGAAGCTGCCCGAGAACTTCGCCTTCGACGTGGTGCACGAGTGCGCCTGGGGCTGCCGGGGCAGCTTCATCCCCGCCCGCTACAACAGCTCCCGGGCCAAGTGCATCAAGTGCGGCTACTGCGGCCTCTACTTCTCCCCCAACAAGTTCATCTTCCACTCGCACCGCGCCCCCGACTCCAAGTACACGCAGCCCGACGCCGCCAACTTCAACAGCTGGAGGCGGCACCTGCGGCTCAGCGACGCCACCGCCTCCGACGAGCTGGCGCACTCCTGGGAGGACGTCAAGGCCATGTTCAACGGCGGCACCCGCAAGAGAGCCTTCAGCTCCCCGGCCGCCTCCGGCAGCAGCTCGGCCCGCCAGCACCTGGAGCTCCCGCCGCCGCCTCCGCCGCCCCCGGCCAAGAGCCTGCGGGGGGACGAGGAGCAGGCGGCCCGCAGCTTCCCGCTCATCCCGGTGCCCAGCAAGAGCTTCTCCGGGGTGCTGCACAAGATGACGCCTCCGCTCTTCCCGCCACCCCCATACGGCTTCCCGGCCTTCGGGCTGTGCGCCAAAAAGGACGATGGCGGCCTGGGGGAGAAGGGTGCCCTGCCCGGCGTCTTCTGGCCCGCGGCCCCCACCTCCAAAGGACTCGGTGTACCCGCCCTTCCCGGTCTTCTGGCCTGCAGCCGGGGCGCTCCCCGTGCCCCCGTACCCAGGCTTGTCCCAGCAGCAGGCAGGAGCCAAGACCGCGGGGGAGGCGGACGAGCCGGAGAGCAGCGGAGACGCCCAGGAGGAGCAGCCGCCGAGTCGGGAGGAAGAGAGGTCCGGGGATGAGGGGAGGCCCGGGGAGCCGCTGACGCCCAGAAAGCTCCGCTACATCTCCGCCTTCCGGCCGGTGGTGAAGGCCGCGGAGAGTCTGGCCAAGCTATACGGGAGCCGGGAGGTGTACGGGCCCAGCCGGCCGCCGGGCTACAGCTCCCCGGACCTCCTGAGCGACACCTCCAGCTACCGCTCCGTATCTCCGGGGCCCGACACTGCAGACGAGCCGGACGTGGACGTGGAGTCCAGCCGCTTCCCAGAGGAGGACCGGGGGCCCAGCGTAGTACCGGGGCCCTGCTCCAGCGCCTCCTCCCCCGCATCTGCCCGGGACACCGAGGACAGGAGAGAGCACAGCCCGGGGGACAGCCCGCGGAGCACAGGCGGCTATGAGGTGAGACATGTACTACAGGTATACACTGACATGTACTACAGGTATACACTGCCATGTACTGTACACAGATATACACTGCCATGTACTGTACACAGGTATACACTGACATGTACTACAGGTATACACTGCCATGTACTGTACACAGATATACACTGCCATGTACTGTACACAGGTATACACTGACATGTACTACAGGTATACACTGACATGTACTACAGGTATACACTGCCATGTACTGTACACAGATATACACTGCCATGTACTACAGGTATACACTGCCATGTACTGTACACAGATATACACTGCCATGTACTACAGGTATACACTGCCATGTACTGTACACAGATATACACTGCCATGTACTGTACACAGATATACACTGCCATGTACTGTACACAGATATACACTGCCATGTACTGTACACAGATATACACTGCCATGTACTGTACACAGATATACACTGCCGTGTACTACAGGTATACACTGCCGTGTACTACAGGTATACACTGCCGTGTACTACAGGTATACACTGCCGTGTACTACAGGTATACACTGCCGTGTACTACAGGTATACACTGCCGTGTACTACAGGTATACACTGCCATGTACTGTACACAGATATACACTGCCATGTACTACAGATATACACTGCCATGTACTGTACACAGATATACACTGCCATGTACTGTACACAGGTATACACTGATATGTACTACAGGTATACACTGACATGTACTACAGGTATACACTGCCATGTACTGTACACAGATATACACTGCCATGTACTACAGGTATACACTGCCATATACTACAGGTATACACTGCCATGTACTGTACACAGATATACACTGCCATGTACTACAGGTATACACTGCCGTGTACTACAGGTATACACTGCCGTGTACTACAGGTATACACTGCCGTGTACTACAGGTATACACTGCCGTGTACTACAGGTATACACTGCCATGTACTGTACACAGATATACACTGCCATGTACTACAGATATACACTGCCATGTACTGTACACAGATATACACTGCCATGTACTACAGGTATACACTGCCGTGTACTACAGGTATACACTGACGTGTACTACAGGTATACACTGCCGTGTACTACAGGTATACACTGACGTGTACTACAGGTATACACTGACGTGTACAGTATATGTAAACAGGTGTGCACCACCCAGATATACACTGACATGTACTACAGATATACACTGACATGTACTACAGATATACACTGACATGTATGTATATAACAGGTGTGCAGCACCCAGATATACATTGACATGTGCTGTATATATAAATACAGGTGTGCAGCACCCAGATATACACTGACATGTACTGTACACAGATATACACTGACATGTACTGTATATACACAAGTGTACAGCATCGAGATATACACTGACATGTGCTGTGCATATATAAACAAGTGTACTGTACATATAAATACACATGTACTGTATATATAAATACAGGTGTACTCTATATAAACACACGTGTACTGTATATAAACACGCAAATTGTACATATAAACATGTACTGTATATAAACACATGCGCTGTACATTCACTGACATGTACTGTACCTAAAAAACACACGTGTACATATAAATGCATGTGTACTGTATATATAAACACACGTGTACTTTATATATAAACATACATGTACTGTACATATAAAAACACACGTGTACTGTACACATAAACACACGTGTACGTTATATATAAACATACAAGTAGAGCACAGAATATGCACAGTGAACATGCTGTAGAGCAGATAGAATATAAGGGGACGTCCTCACGCCCAGGTTTCCTGATGCAGTTTTGGAAGCCAAAATCAGGAGTAAAAGGAGAGAAAGTAAAGGACAGATAGGACTTCTCTTTTTGAATTCACTCCTGGCTTTGACTTCCAAAACTGCACCAGGAAACCTGACAGAACATACATCTTGGGCACATCACATGTACACATGCAAGCATACATGTTGGGAAACAAATGTAAAATACACACACAACATGCATTTAGAGTTTATATAATGCACACATAGAAGATACAAGTAGAATATACACATAGAATCAAACTCATAGAACTTACAAATACAATATACATGTTAAGAACACATACCCTAGGTATATAACATACATGTAGCGAGCATAGATTATACATACAGAGCACATAGGACATTCACCTATAAAACGTGTAGTGCACACAGGATTCATGCAGATCACACATGTGCAGACCACATCGGACATGCATATAAAGTAAACAACATAAACATACATTTACATGTAATAAACATGGAAAAGATGTGCACACTTAACATACAAATAAACCCTGCACACACAGGTAATGTGTACATATAATCCACATGCAACTTCCAGATGTAATAAACATACATGTAAGGCACAAATACACCTTTAACCAACATATCATCAACACTCAGCAATCCTGGAGAGGTATGCATATACAGTTCACGTACCATACATGTAGAGCACATACTACAAACCCTTGTCATACACGTGTGCACACAGGGCAGTTTGACGTGTATTAGGGCTCGTGCACACTAGGTACTCCGTGTGGATTCCGTTTCCGTATGTCTATATTTCTGTTCCGCAAAAAAATAGAACGTCCTACTATTGTCCACATCACGGACAAGGATAATAGTATTCTATTAGGGGCCAGCTGTTCCGTTCCGCAAAATACGGAATGCACACGGACATCATCCGTATATTTTACAGATCCGTTTTTTGCGGACTGCAAAATACATACGGTCGTGTGCATGATCCCTTATATATAGTAAACTGATCACTCCCATACTGTCTTGATAGGGAAAGCATCAGCAGCCGTCCGTAGCGCAGGCAGTACTACATCCGCTGCAGCCGCTCATGGCTGCTCATACATGTATGGAATGTGTTGTTATTTCCATGGTCACTACATATGGGACAGCTGACCAGCAGTGCATCCTTATCCTCTTGGATCTTCTCACTGCTGGCAGATGGCAGGGCACATTTGTGCCACCTGGAAGTCAGCAGTTTATGGTGGTTGCTTCTACACTGACACAATTCTCTACCTGATCTCTCATATTGGGATGTGACGGATGAACTGTATGCCGCCATCTTTTCCCCTGCACATAGGGAGTCTTGTCAGGATCTATCTTGGTGTTTAGCAGATCGGTCACAGGGGTGCAACTTGAAGCTGTGAGTCCCAAATCGGGCCCTTTATAGCACTGTGTGGCAGTTCTTCTAGGAATACTTACAGTTTTTAAAGGAACTTGTCAAGTAGGTTGTTCCAAACATCTTGGAGAGCTAACCACAGATCTTCTGTAGATGTAGGCTTGGTCCCATCATTCTGTCTTTTTATGTAATCCTGGACAGACTGGATGATGTTAAGATCAGAACTATGTGGGGGCCTCATCATCACTTCCAGGACTCCTTGTTCTTCTTTGCGCTGAAGATAGTTCTTATTGACATTGGTTGGATGTTTGGAGTTGTTGTCCTGCTGCTGTTGTCCTGCATGTAGACTATTAACTCTTCTATTTCTGAAAGCATTCTTACTTTGCAGTATTTTTCTGCCTAACACGTTAGTTTAGTACTGTATACGGGGCACAGAGAAGCGGTGTGAGAAGTGCACCTCCCATTCTGCTGCCACTTATGTACCTGCTATAGCTATCCCGGATTGATTTCCCGGTGTCCAGTACTTACCGGCTGGTGATGCTTGACGTGTCCACAGACTAGAGCCCTGCCAGTGCCATGGCTGTATAGATAGTGGAGTGATGATTGGGGTTTCAATGCTGAGAATAAACTTATCAGACCTGGTTTTTAGCCATTAAATCCAGAATCATGGGGGAAATGATCATACCCTTGGTGCCAGAACTCTGGCAGAAAAAGTCCCAAATTTTGGGGCATGCTAGTGTTGCGTAAACATTTTGCAACTTCCCATGATTTTGCGCTGCTCTCGGCACTGTGGAAAAGTGGGCACAGACAGCTATATTTATTAAGGGCAAGTCAGGTGTAATAGTGAATTTTGTAAATAAAACCACCACAGTAACATCTTTAGACCAAAGTATTAAGTTTACAGAGATGTCAAATGTATCATGCAACGCGAGACATTCGATAAGGTTTGTGCAAATTCTGGTAATACAGACTGAAAGCAAAACAGACTGCATTTTCCCTCATGATAAATTCCCCGCCATAGTGTTCAACAACTGGCAAAGGACTCTGTGGGTAAAGATGTGTGTATGTGTGTGTATATATATATATATATATATATATATATAATATGTATCAGAGAACTGGACTGTAAAAATATTCGGTCATAGCGCCATGTCACCCACTGATTCTAACGTCATTCTTTTTTTTTTTTCCATTTCCTTTTGTTTTCTTTTCCCAGTATTGAGGATGCGATGACTAGTATATAACACGCCAGTAGGGGGCAGTATTTTATTTTCTGCGATTAGAGCATTTGCCTTTCACACGCAGCAGGTTTTGTTGCTGATGTCTGTGGCTTCAGATCACTCCCAATTATCTGAACGGCGTTGTTTTGGCGGCAGGCACAAAGATTTGGGAGTGGCAGAATGTGAACGTAGCTTCAATTCTATATGCTGTGATTGGTATGTACCCCATCAGCAGGGGGCAGCGGTTTCTCTCCGGTATATGCGGTGTGTACAGTGGTCAGTGGTATATGAGAACATGTTGTGATTAGTGCGGGTATCCAGTAGGCTCCAGTAGTGTGCAGATGGCGCTTTTTGTATCGCTGTATTACAGTAAATGGTAGCAGTGATTGGGCAATTAGGAAGTATCATGTATGATGGTGTTCTGTGCAGCCCCCCCCCCCCCCCCCCCGTACAATTGATGCTGCAGAGACCACATTGTGCATGTCATTTACCTAATACTACCATCATATACTCTGCATTCATCGTTATTGCTTTTTCATCACGGAGATATTGTGTCTTTGTGTCTGTTCAGTCCTGAAGAGGGGATAATTACAGACCATAACATTTACCTTGGAAATACACAGCAAGACCCCTGGAGTTTAATCCTGCTTTGTGTTGCCCGCTCCCCCCGTAGACTGAGAACACCTGTAAGGTTCCATGTAAGCACATTAACATAGAGTTAATTATCCTGATTAGAGAAAGTCCTTTCATGCTCGGAGGATGCGGCGTACTAGGGCAGCCCTTTGAAGAGTCGGTGCATATTGGCCCTCTTCTAATGCGGGCAATTTTCTCGGAAGCACTATAATTATATATAATAAAATGCTTGTCCTTTAAGATCTTGTATTATTTACATCTACGTGATCATCTAACAAAGCTGCCTGATATGCCAGAGCACCGGAGGGCGCCGCAGCCAGCCTTTTATGTGCTGGCTGCAGTTGTGGGGCTTGTCGGCAATGGGCAAAACTTTCTCGATCCAAGAAGGTTATGATGTATCCTAAAGTGTAACCCGGCCCTTAATACCCACTTAATATGACTAAAGGAAACTGGATGCACCCTTTAGGGATCTGCTGGGGCAAAATATCTTGGAGCTTCCGTTTTTTTTTTTTTGCCACCTGCTTTTTTTGTCACTTTTTTTGGTAGTATGTCTTACCACTAGCATTCTTTTCATGGTGTTACGTGGAAATGCCTGAAAAAATACCCAGAGCTCCAGCATGCTGTTTTTTTTTTTTTTAAAGAAGCAAGAAAGACAAAAATACTACCTAATGAACAAAAACGCCAGGAGCAAAAAAACACTTGGGTGTCCTGCATTTCATATTTCCCAAGACCGTCTGCTAACATCTGGAGCTAGTGTTTTTACTGCAAAAAAAACCCTAAAAAAAGGTAGCCTTATGGCTTCACACATATTTTTTAAAAATGCCACTGCAGGTTTTGATGCAGTTTTTGGAACCGAAGCCAGAAGTGGATCCAGAACAAGGGAGATGTAGAAGTCCTTCTTTTACATGTGCTATTCATTGTAAAGGCACTTCTGGATTTGACTCAAAAATGGCTTCTTCCTACAAAAAAATGTGTGAAACTTCCCCTTCACAGTATCTCAAGGCCGACTCCTGGTTGCTACCACAGCCATACAATAAAGAGTGTATGAGTATTCCTGCTCCGGGAAAATAGAGCATAAGGAACTGTCCATATCATTACTTCTGGTATAATGGAGCATAAGGAACGCGGAGAATGAACTGCCCATGTCATTACTGCTGGTATGCCCATCTCCAGTCAGTTGCGAGCAGCTCACAAGGTCTTCTGTTTCATAGTCGGCATGGCTAAGTAATTGCAATATTTAGCATCCTAGATCTGCCGCTGCTCCAGACAAGTTCTGATACAGGATCCCCAGCGAGCACATGCCCTACATCCTATGGAGACACAAATCATAGATGTAATTTTAATTTCAGCAGTGCAGGTTTTTTTATAAAAAAGAATCACTTTGCTAATCTTATCATGAATTTTCTTTGCTCACAGATAACACTGCAACTTAAAATGTGTCACCTGTCATAATCAATATGAGAAATGCACATAGGTGGCAGCTCTAGTGGCAAGCTACAAAGGCTATTAACGGGGTTCTCCGGGAAATTTTGAAAATGAAAATACTTAAATATTACTTCATTGTAAATACCATATATTCCCAAATACCTTTCTTTATTTATAATGGCTCATTTTGTTTAGGGAGCAATCATTAGGAGAAACAAAATGGCAGCCATCCTATTAATACACACAAAACCTGTCCTAATCATACAGGAGGACAAGTTACTTCTGAGCCCTGAGGTAATGAGCTGCCTCATCCTCCTCTCCTACTTGTCAGAGATTATGATCCTGGATACAGTTTAATATGATGAATCTCTGTGGGAAGGGAGTTCATGAGGAGACATGAAGTACAGAGAGGACGGACAGGACAGCCTGTGGTAATGGAGACTGCATACAAGAGCTGCTGCTCATTAGTCACATCCCCACCTCCTTTCTGTACCTTATGCCTCCTCATAAACTCAATTTCCACAGAGATTTAACTGAAGATCATATTACACTGTGCTCAGGATCATAGATGAGGATGAGGCAGCTCTATAGGTCAGTGTTGTGAAGTAACTTGTCCTCCTGTGTGATTAGGACAGGTTTTGTGTGCACTAATAGGACAGCGGACATTTTATTTCTCCTGATGATTACTCCACAGACAAAACTGGCCATTATAACTAATGTAAGGTATTTTGGAATATATTTATAATAAAGTAATATTTTAAGTATTTTCATTTTCCTAATTTCCAGAGAACCCCTTTTAAGGTCCCTTACCTTCCTTCCTTGATAAATGCTAGTGGGAAGAGGTTATAGGATCTTGTTAGATTGCTGATTAACACAAGTGCGCTTGATCCGGGAAACATCTGACCGCATCTTCCAGTGATTTATGGTACAGTCAGTTCCTGTCTGATTGCGGGTCTATCATCACGTGATGTGAGTACAGTACAATAGACCCAAGATCAGATAGGAGCTGACTGTATCAGAAATCACTATGATGCAGTCAGTTCAGGTCAGGGGAGCCGTGGTCGGAGTAGATGCGATTGACAAACAGACCATGTTTCCTGGTCCAAGGGCGATCTTGCGATTCAGCCCTTAGAGTATCATATGGTCAATAATCAAAAATTTCTATTGTCTTCTATTCTTCAGGTTTACACAAAGCAGATGGCAGAGGTTCCTCAGACGCTGAAGGCAAATGCTCCACATCAAGCCCTCCCATCATCTTATCTCTGCAGCCTAGACCCAAATGGTAAGAGTAATAGTTTAATTTACTAAATTAATTGAAGTTTTTTTTTCGTTGCCTAGTGAATTGCTTTGGAGGGTGGGTGGTGGTGGTGGGGCACAGCTTCGTTATCTTCCAATCTTGACCTAACACTACATTTTACCTTACACACCGATGAATAGATGGTCCACACAACTATCTAAAACATTTCCAGTAATGTAACCTCATGGTGTCTGTCGTTAAGGCTGTGTTCACACTAGCGTCATGGCTTCTATTTATAATGGAGGCTTAACATCAAATTATGGCAGGTCACACATTAGTATAATCATATTTATAACTGTGGGTAGCCATATCTGCTTGAGTTGCAGGGATCAATTTTTTTCTCAGATTTCCAGTAGAATCAACCCCAGGGAAAGTTTTATTAAAGTCAGTTTTGAAGACTCCCCCACCATCTGATGTTTTTTCGCTATTGTCAGAATGCTAGAAGTATCTTCCACTATGCAAATCATTTTCTCCATACAGAATTGTTCACATCAGAGCAAATAACATTGTTCTATCTAAACGGTTCCCTAATAATAATAAGGTGGAGAATTTTAAAGTAGCCCTGAGATACGATATATAGTGCTGTGCCAAGTAACCCCCCCGCCATCAAATATCGTCTATCATTATATTTGTCACAGTGAATAGTTTCTTGTCTTTAAAGTGTAATATTGCGAAACAGTCCTCGCATTTCTTTAGAATCCGATAACAATCTTTCATAGTTTAATCTCCATGAGGCCTCATCATTTCTGTCGTTAAGGCTCTGTTCATACTAGCGTCATGGCTGCCGGCGCTATACCCGCGATGAAGGATCCATTTCAAACAAATCCTGATGGATCCCATTGCCTTATAATAGAGATTTAGGTCATTTTTGAATATGTCTTTGGTTTAACACTATATATTCCAGGGATAGGCACTGCAGTATTTAACATAGGTCAGATGTACATTGCCGTGCAAATGTTTTAGGCAGGTGTGGGAAAAATGCTGCAAAGTAAGAATGCTTTCAGAGAGAGAAGTGTTAATAGTTTATTTTTGATCAATTAACAAAATCCAGAGTGAATGAACACAAGAGAGATCTTCTAGTTTTTGAAGGAACTCAGAAGGGAGGTTATTCCAGACATCTTGAAGAACCAATCACAGATCTTCTGTGGATGTAGGCTTGCTCATATCCTTCTATCTCTTCATGTAATCCCGGAACAGACTGGATGATGTTGAGATCAGGGCTCTGTGGGGGGCCTCATCATCACTTCCAGGACTCCTTGTTCTTCCTCACACTAAGGATAGCCATTGGTTGTATGTTTGGCTTTGTTTTCATGCTTCAGAATAAATAAACATTTAAACTATTAACGCTTCTATTTCTAAAAGCATTTTTACTTTGCAGCATTTTTTCCACATCTGCCTAAAACTTTGTTACAGTGCTACATATTGTCTGCTCGTCTACAGTTGAAACCTTGTTTATTGCTTTTTAAGAGCAAGATTCAGAAGACAGTCGATCCACGGCTGAGGACCTGGAAAGCAGGAAGTCATTCCAAGACCAAAGGAGTCATATATCTCACACGAGTCCCGTACACACTGACAGAGGTAGGTGCTATCTCTGGCCCCGTGCAGTATATCTTGCTAATGTAACGTCCTCACACATTGCGAATGTTCCTTTCCCACTTGTCGAATAAATGAGCAGTTTGTGCGGTACCTACCAATCCCATAAAACCTGCGCATTACCCCATCTTCCTGGTTAATGCCCACATTAATAATACATCTTTGGCACTTCTTATTCGCAATCGATAGAAGGAGATTTAAATCAGCAGTAAAACAGCCTGTCCCCTCCAGCTTTCACCCGATAAATATTTAAATAACTGACTCAATTGTTTAAAGAATAACCTTTCCTGGGAATATGGATCGTACTCAAGCATGCAGCTTTCTCCGAGACATTTCTGCACCCAAACTGTTGGACTTTGCTTATAGTAATATACTCGGTCTAGACCGGGGAGTCTACCCGAGCCAGTTCTCTTCGATTCGGTATTAAAAATTTTAAGTAAAGAAGCAGAAAAGACTGATGAAAACACGTACAGTCTCATTTCACTGTGTTCTCTATTGGCTCCGTCTATAGCACGTTTATTCTGAGCAAAGCAGATGGAACAGCAGCACCGACTGTCTAATCCCTCATCCACTGTAATGTATTCATGTAATAAAATGAAAACAAATACTAATATTATCTTCCATGTCTATTTTTTTTATCAGTCTTTACAGTGAGATCATTTGCAGTTTGTAAATAGTTTTTGGGCTATATTAGAAGATATTTGGAAGTTTTCATGAGCCAGGAATTTTGGAATTTGCAACCTAACCAAATCTTGGCTATCACATCGCCTTATTGGTGCCCACTTTAATAAGGCAAAGAAAGTAGCAGATTTCTTGATCTTTTTAGATTTTAGAATAATATTGCTGTTAATTATGCATCTTAAAGCTAATTTATGACATTTAGGGGTGTTTCAGTTTAGTTAATTTTATTTTAGCAACTGGATTGAAGGAATGTTTTTAATTTAAAGGGTGCAAAGGAGTATTTTCACTAGACTTGTATGTAGCAGTCCATGGTTGTGTATTTCATCGATGTAATTTGTATGGGATTTTTACTGTTTTACTTCTGCTTTAAGAAAAGTCGTGACTTTTTGTGGAAAAAAACACATCATGATATCAGACTGTGGAATAAGGATTTCATGTCGATATCAGGAAGTAATCATGACATCATCGGTAGGAAACCAGTGACCTAGTCATAATCTGGCCATAGACCTAGCAATTCTCCAAAACGATCTGAACAATTATATATTTATCAAATTAATTTCCTTTGGGAAATATATTTTTCTGTAAGCCACCTTCCTGACAAGCATGCTAATGTTTTTCTGCTACTGTACTGACTCCTCTGCTTTACTGCTTAAATTGGGCATACACTTCAGACAGCTGTAGGTTGAATGCTTGTTATTCCTCGTAACTTCTCAATGCACATGTACACTCGGCTCAGCCAAGCTTGCATTTGATCTGAATAGAAAGAATGGAGTAAACTGCTGCCAGACACCTCTGAAAGTGACTTGTCATCCTGAGAACAAAAGGATCTGGTGTGTTGAAATCCAACAGCTTGATCCTTCTTTCCCCAGACACCTACCATCAGGGAAAAATTAGGACAATGCCATACACATAAGATTCTCGGGCTGTCCTGTCGGTGGGTTCAGCAAACAATCATTTAAAGTGTGTGGCCAGATTTAGATATCCTAGCATAAGATATGAATATGCTGAAGATATGTTGTGTCTTTGGCTTAGAATATCTACTTCACCGAACACTATTTGCTGTGCTCAGGTGCCAGGTCCCCAATAAAGTGGTTCCTACTAATGGTAGGGCAATATGGTAACAATATAGTTTGATATTTTTGGGAGTGGACAATAAATTTGATGTAATTCCTGTGTTTGCATGGGTTTCCCTGGATTCTTCCTAAACCCAGTGTTACAGCGGTCTCCCGTCAAGCTGCTCTGCTCCCCGGCAGTGCAGACCCACCTCCCGCTCTATTCTTCCCAGTGCATCCCACTGCCTGTCTTTCGCAGCCTGTAGGGTGCATGCACGTGCTCCCCGACTCTTAAAGGGCCCTAGTTCACACTAGCCAATAGTTAGTTACTTGTAGATACTTAAGGCACCTTCCCTAATGAGAGGGTGCAAGAGCAATAGGTTCCTTAAGCTTGCTAAATTCCTGCAAAGGTATTCTCTATTCTGTTATCTGCATATGAATTCAGCTTTGCCCATTTACTGTATTCTGCCCTTTTCTGCTGCCTAACCTGACCTGTGCCTGACCTCCGTATTGACCCTTTGCTGCCTGCTCTTACTTCTGACTGTTAACTGCATAGCATGTACTCTGCCAGCCGTGATCTTGGTCTGTCCCAATTTTATATGATCCCTTGGAGCCCTGCATTGGTGTCTCTGACCCCTATAGGTCAGATGTTAACCACACAGATACTACTTCCGGAGTTAGAGGTCTGGTGGTTCGGTTCTCTTGCAGCAATGTCCAGATCCTTGTATAGGTGTGAAAGCAGAGTGCCAGTATAACGCCCTAAGGATTGGCTCCAAGTCAAATCTGTTGGTTAACACGGTTGGTTAACCCACTGCCATAAACAGCTTCCAATTAATTGACCCCAACATGGTGGAAGTAGACTGCAAGCCCCACTGAGGACAGGAACTTATGTGAGACATGTTGCCACTACTTCTCTATTCAGCATTATTATATTTCTATGTAAATACAAACGATAACGCGTATTATTAAGTATTGCTGTTTATTATGTATATCATATCCGGGGTCTGGGACAAATCCCTATTCATATCACTGTTAATCAGTTCAGGCAGTTATTTTAAGTTGCCATAGTTTCCACTTAATATGCACTGGAAGAAGTGAAGAGGGAATATGGTGTTTTATTGTATGCTGCAGGATGCAATTACATTTGTTCTTCCCTTCCATGTAATATTATGTGGATCATAAAGGTGATTTTTATAGTATGCATTAGTCTTACTGTTCTTGCTTATCACAAACAGGGGAAGACAGTCCAATCGATGTCACTGGGACCCAGTTTGTAGAAAAAGACATTGAGAACATGGCAAAAGGTTAGTGCAGTTCTTGCTGCCGCTCATCTTATTAACCCTCTACTTTGCAACCAAGTTATATAACTTCAGGTGTGATGTGTATGACAGAGACACTGTACAGAGACTGTATTCATGTAAATATGAGACCTCTTGGGAGACAGACGCAGTTTTACAAAGAAAACACATTCCATTAGTCGTCCACCCATAATGTTCAGGGAGGCTAGAGTTGACCAAACCTTGGGTCAGCAGACCAGGACAATTGAGCCATCTTCCCCAGATAGCTTCAAACTTCAAAATACAGTTTTGCTTCAAGTAGCCACCCCTTTGTAGTCTAAGATACTATTCATCCTGGAGATGTAGTCCTGCAGAGTCGGAGGGGGAGCTGCTATTCCTTTCATTGCTTGTGTGCGGATTCGCTCTGATAGACGGGATAAGCGGACGCAGTATTGAGGCACCAACCAGTTCTTAAATCAAACAGTTCAGTGTTTATTCAGGTTCAAAAGCAAAAAGTCACATTCAACACAAAAAGTCACCTTTTGGTTTTGGTGTTAGTTTACACCCAGCTGGCAGTTCTGCCTCAAAGAGTCCATGAGCAGACTTTAGGCGGCCTGTTTCCCCTCACACAGGTCTCAGACCTCCAAGCCCAGCACAAGCCTCAGATCCCAATACAGAGATCCTTTCTGCTGAACCCAGCTGTCTTTTAAAGGCAGCTAGGTGTCGTCAAAATCCGGACCGGCACATGAATCCAGTCCGGTGTTTGACCCCACCTGGCCGCTAATCAATCCAGCAGCACACACTGGGAGGAAAATACCTGCCTCCCTATACAACTCCCTTTACTGTGTCACACTTGGTATCACATTCTCTAAAACCCTGATGGAACAGACATTTTCCAGATCCCTATCACCCAGGATACCTAACAGACATATTTTGGGATCAGCTGTAAGGTGTACTGCAAACACATTCTTAAAGGGAATGTGTCACCTATCATTCTTTTTTTCTGCCAGTTAAAACCAGATAGTGACATCCTTTGAGCTAATTTTTCTTTATTTCCTGATTTATAGATTTTAAAAATTGTATTTTCTGTACATGTTTATGGGGACGGCCATCTTTCCTGAGCCGTTGTTAACAGCACTTAGAGATATGCTTTACAGCAGCCACCATGCACCATAAATAGAGTAGATTGGAGGGGACTCATTGACTTCTATTAGAGATTTTTATAGGTATGCTCTGTGACCTCTGCAGATGTTAGCAGGGAGTAGATGAGCATTGATATAACCTGCTATGAATGATGGCTGCTGTGTTATTTATATACGGTATATAAAGGTGATATCTGTCACTGCAATCCTGCCTGTGATGATAATGAGATGACTGCTGAAAATTGATCTGTACAGACCAAGAATTGGCACCTTTTACTAAGCTTAGAATTAGTGGCCAGTACGAAAACGGCAAGATTTTAGGATTTTTTTTTTTAAATAGTGACATGGAAATTGGAAATAACCAACAAGTTGATTTAAACAATAGGTCATTTTCTGATGACACATTCCTTTAAGTTTCCAGGACCCCTTTCAAGTATGCACCCAACTCCCTGCATTCCTACACCTGTATACACTGAACAAAAATATAAACGCAACACTTTCGGATTTGCTTCCATTTTGCATGAGCTGAACTCAAAGATCTGAAACATTTTCTACATACACGAAAGTGTGGGTGAGCGGTTTGGTGACGTTAACGTTGTGGATCGAGCGGCCCATGGTGGCGGTGGGGTTATGGTAGGTATGTTATGGACAACAAACAGAGGTGCATTTTATTGATGGCATTTTGAATGCACAGAGATACCGTGACGAGATCCTGAGGCAAATTGTTGTGCCATTCATCCACGACAACCATAATGCACGGCCCCATATTACAAGGATCTGTATACAATTCCTGGAAGCTGAAAACATTTCTTGCATGACCAGCATACTCACCGGACATGTCACCCATTGAGCATGTTTGGGATGCTCTGGATCGGCGTATGCGATGTGTGTTCCAGTTCCTGACAATATTCTGCAACTTCGCACAGCTATTGAAGAGGCGTGGACCAACATTCCACAGGCCACAATCAACCACCTGATCAACTCTATGCGACGGAGATGTGTTGCACTGCGTGAGGCAAATGGTGGCCACACCAGATACTGACCCATCCCACCCCAGTAAGGTAAAACTGTGCACATTTCAGAGTGGTCTTTTATTGTGGGCAGTCTAAGGCACACCTGTGCAATATTCATGCTGTCTAATCAGCACCTTGATATGCCACACCTGTGAGGTGGGATGGATTATCTCGGCAAAGGAGAAGTGCTCACTAACACAGATTTGTGAACAACGTTTGAGAGTAATGGGTCTTTTGTGTATGTAGAAAATGTTTCAGATCTTTGAGTTCAACTCATGCAAAATGGGAGCAAAACCGAAAGTGTTGCGTTTATATTTTTGTTCAGTGTAATAAGTGGGCCCCATCAATGCCCCATCTCAGAAAGTAGCGTCCTCTCTCACCCATATGCCATGCAGGAGAGAGGGAGTTTGTACAATCTATGTATAAAGTAGGGAGTTGGTGTTAATTCTAGGACTTCAGTCCATTGCTCGTTTGTTGTAGGACCAACACTTTTCTCTAACTGTTTTCCTACAGATGAGCTGCAGAAATTGTTAGTGGAACAGATGGATTTGAGAAAAAAGCTGGAAAGGGAATTTCAAAGCCTGAAAGGTAAGTTAACCACCATTGTGATTTGTATTCCTGTTCTGTTCTTACAGTGGTTTTACACCTCCGTTGGCAATCCTCCATTTATATTCCCCATTCCTTCTGGACCACTTCTGGCTTTGGCTAAAAAAGACAAACTGCTACAAAAACTGTTATGTGTTTTCAAAAAACGCAGGGTATGATACCACCCAAATAACTCCTATTTTCACCATTTATATTGAAAATTTTTTAAGCTGTTATGGCAATATGAGAAAACCTCCCATCATCACCTTCAATGGGAAAATTCATGTGCAAGACAATATTTCTCAAACAGGAAAGTACCCCATCCTTGCAACATAATAACAATTACTGTTCTTACACAGGTTTCCAAACTGCAAGTTTCACCCCAAGTATGTTCTTCATAAATCAGGGATCCCTTGCTTGAGATGTCCCTCCTCTTGAATGACATTACCGTATTTCTGGCACGCAGAACTCGCCATTTTATGGCATATTTTTATTAAACTACAGGGCTCTTCCTTTAATGCCTATGCCGCAGTGTAAAATTCAAGCAGTCAATGTGTCCACTGAGACCTGTAAATCTAGGTATACGCTATGTGGGCTCTATTCAGGTCGCACAGTGAATGCTCATTACTCCCATTTATTCTAAGTAATCTTTTACTATAACAGAAGATGCAATCTTTCCATTATAACTGGGATGCAGAAGTGGCTAGCACCAATATCTCGGCTTTTTTTGGCAGCAGAGTCCCTTCAGCCAAGTGAGGAGAGCCATTGTTAGCAAGTAATGGTTCTTATGAGAGCCATGGGCTTACCAGTAATGCACAGAATGTGCTGCCAATAACAATGATTTTTATGGTGGCACAACAATAAATGAGTTTTAGCATTGCTCTTTTTTTGCATATATCCTGGTCAATTATCATTACGATCACTTAGAAACAGGCAAATAGTGGCGGTAATAGTGATTAGATTGTAAAGTATACAGTACAGCATGCGGCTGTAAGACAGGATTTGTCAACGTCACATAATCCATGGTCCCTCACTGTAAACTGTAGACTCTGTGTAGTCTGATCCTACATTCGTACTCTCTTCTGTCTGCCTTCTTTTGTCTTGGTAAATTTCTGGCGTTTTGGTTTCCTGTATGTGAGATTCGTTCAGGGATCTCGCAAGCGTCAAAAACGGATCAGTTTTGCCCTTAATGCATTCTGAATGGATAAGGATCCGCTCAGAATGCAGACGTTTGGTTCCATGCCGCTGTGGAGGCGGACACCAAAACGCTGCTTGCAGCATTTTGGTGACCGTCTGACGAAACTGAGCCAAACGGCTCACAATGTAAGTCAATGGGTACGGATCCGTTTTCTATGACACAATCTGGCACAATAGAAAACTGATCCGTCCTCCTTTGACTTTCAATGGTGTTCAAGACTGATCCGTCTTGGCTATGTTAAAGATAATACAAACGGATCCGTTCTGAACGGATGCATGTGGTTGTATTATCTGAACGGATGCATTTGTGCAGATCCATGACGGATCCGCACCAAACGCGAGTGTGAAAGTAGCCTTAGAAGACAAATAGGAAGTATGACTGCAGGATCAGACTACAGTTTGCTTGTAGCCTGTCACCATGGAGCCCTCACTGCAACTGCAGAAACAAAATTGCAGGAAATTTTTAAACAAGATTATTGCAACTTTGCGTTCCTTTTTCACTTAAAGTGCATTGGAACAATATAAAAAATGGCTGTTAAAGGGGTTGTCTCTCTTCAGCAAGTGGCATTTATCATCTAGACAAAGTTAATACAAGCCACTTACTAATGTATTGTGATTATCCATATTGCTTCCTTTGCTGGCTGGACTCATTTTTCCATCACATTGTACACTGCTCGTTTCCATGGTTACGACCACCCTTCAATCCAGCATTGGTGGGAAAAAGCACTGGCCTGTGTACGCTCCTATGGTCCCGGCCACCTGAGAGACTGGCGCTTTTTTCTGTAGTGTGTACGCACAGCCACCGGTGCTGGATTGCAGGGTGGTCGTAACCATGGAAACGAGAAGTATATAATGTGATGGAAAAATTGGTCTAACCAGCAAAGTAAGCAATATGGATAATAACAATACTTTAGTAAGTGCCTTGTATTAAATTTCTCTACATGATAAATGCCACTTGCTGAAGTGAGACATCACCTTTAAGGTGGTAACCTTCTATATGTATGTCAGCAAGAAGCAGAAGACAAATAGGCTGTATGACTGCAGGGTCAGACTACACAGAGTGTGTTTGTAGTCTGTCACCATGGAGCCCTTCACCAGAGCTGCAGCAACAAAATTGCAAGACATTTTTAATAAAGATTAACACATCCTTACTTTACTTTTTCACTTAAAGTGCATCAGAATAATATTTTTTTTTTAAATGGCTGTTAAGGTGTACAAAACCATTACATTTAGCAATTATTTCTTGTTGTGGGCACTTTAGTACTCTTAATGGTTTAGAAACTGTTAGGTAGCCAGTCCTATTGGCATCATAGTGGGAGAACGTTCTAATGGAGGCTCCTTTAACAGTTATCTTCTCTGACATCATGGCCATGCGCCTTGTACTGCCACTGAGCCATCTAAAATGCAAAACCCGACTTAAGAAGTCAACTTGGGAGAGTTTAATTGAGACATCTGAGCATGTACACCTCCTCGGGTAATAATATAGACAAGATGAGCCGAAAGCCGTGATTAGCGCCTTTACAATGTGACCTTATGGTTTTATGCCTCCTAGAAGGTAGAGGCTTGATGGCCTGGAACAGCTTAGGAGCGTCAGGTGGCTTACTGCTCTGTACTGGCATGGGGATGTTGTATTCATTCCACTAATATACCTGTGCTTGTTTTTAGTGGGAAATATGTGTTTGTTTAATTTCCCTCTATTTATTTTCCAGACAATTTCCAGGACCAGATGAAGAGGGAGTTGGCATACCGAGAAGAGATGGTCCAGCAGCTGCAGATTGTAAGAGGTAAGCACTCCTGCAGTTCTGCCGTCGTCTGACTCTGTGTACAATCTGACGCCGTGTACAATCGGCTCAGTCGCCTAGGTTTAAATGCAAGGTAATTTAACAATTATTTTTTCTTATTTAATATCCTCTGATTAGCCTGAACATAGCAAACAAGCCTCGCTCGGGCCTTGCAGGCACCATTACCAAACAGTGATTGAACTCCTCTGCACACTAATTTGCATGGGTTTCTAAATTAAAAATCGAGGCGTAAAATTACCTGCGTGTTAATGCCTGCGATTGTGTTTAATTCTACTCGTATCCATCTGCCTCCCAGCGCAAAATCACAGGCAGTGTCCTTACTGTAACTCACTTCTAACAAACTGCTCTGCTTTTAACCCAGTCTTGTCTTTACTGGTGGCTTCCACCACTTATGCAGTGCTGAACATGTGCATTTTGTGCTGCATTATAGTCAAAATATAGTATTATATATATATATATATATATATACAGTGAGCATGGAGAGTAGTCTTATTGATCATGTAGAGAATAATTACATGACCATAAATATGGTATTATTATAGTGTAACATATATGGAAATATAAACTCCCATTCAGCTGTGATCCCATTGTGATGGGTCAGCCGTGAAGGTGCTCAGTGCACCCATTAAAGATGTTGCTGTATTAGCTTTAATCGGACTGGCAGATGTAGAGAACATCCTCACTGGCAAGGAATGGGTTGAGCATTTGGAGAAGAGCCTGTCATTGAGCATGAGAAGCTAAAGTCTCCTTTCTTTCCCCAGACACCTTGTGTAATGAACTGGATCAAGAGAGGAAAGCACGCTATGCCATCCAGCAGAAATTAAAAGGTATTAGCAAAGGAGACCAGAGAAAAGTGTGTCACGGAGCAATTTCAACTGCATAAAAACTGTGCATATAGACAGAACAAGAGTGGTACTGAGCGTACATGTTGTGCAATGGGAGGAACTAGAGACCACAAAAAAGAGCAGTTTCGAAAGTATAAAAACTTGTATATAGCATAGAAGAATGGTCCCAGGTTGTAAGAGGACTTGCAAATGGCCCCCATCTTTTCTATCATAGCAATGTTATCAAATAATTTGGGGCGGGGGGGGGGGGGGGGGGGTGTCCATGGGGTCATGCTGTCCTACAAGAATTAGAAAGGCAATGGTGGGAGAACAAGGCTCTTCTGTCCTGGGATGATGAGGAATGAGAATGATGGATCATTCTGCTCCTAGTATATATTACAAATAGAATACCCAAATATACGTATCCCCTTCTGGTAGAGGAGCAAAGTTCTGTAGCCTATCATCATGCAAATGCTATTTTATGGAAGCCTGGATCCTAGGCAGAATGAACACTTGTAAGAAGCAGTCTGTATTCTGTTGACAGACTTTTACAGTCATGCTTTTGTACAGATAAAGCTCATTTTACATTAGTGTTCAGAACCCCTATCGCCCTTCTGGTATTACTGATAGCAAGAATATGCAACCCATAAAATACTGATGAGCAGCCCCAATTAAGGTCTATTGAGGTTCACTGTTGCCGTTCGTTTAAGACTTTGTTCACATAGGCAGTGGATCAAAAAACATGCCAAAGTGAGAGGTAGATTACCTCATTAATGTTGTAGCCTGCCTTAGCAATGTGTCTGAAAGTTCTGAAAGTTATTTAGTATATTAGTAGTTTTTTCTTATGAAAGTTTGTACACAAAAGGGTTAATTTGTTACTTTTTTGAACATACGTGACCTCTGTTCATGTTATATAGTACATGTTGACATTTTATATGTAATATATATATATATATTTTTTTTTTATAAGATGCTGACACCAAGACTTTGCACAGAGAACTGTTCCTTCAGACTTCAAATCCCGCACCCCTTAGCTATATCTGGGCTCCAAGGAAACTGATGTACCCTCCAGCCCCCTGAGAGAAACACAGGGAATAGTTTCTGAAGAAATCAAGCCAGTCCCTGTTTCCAGTGGAAAAGAAGGACAAGGAGGACCCTCCATTTTGGAGTTTTCCCTCGAGACAATAGGCGGACTTGTACATATTGTAATATGAGCAACTGAGGAATCTGAGCCAGGAATGATCCACAGATCGACCGTGTATTATAAGGTTTTTGTGAATAACCAACACCTATATATAATATAAATATATATAAATATATATATATATATATGAACAGCTCTTTCAAAAAAGTTCAATGTATTAATTGTTTTACGATTGATTTCATATTCCGTATGGTTCCACTAAACCTCCGTAGAACCTCCTGGCACCAGAAGTGTTACACTAGGGGTTATTGGTGGTAGAGTGGCCATGTGCAATGGATATCTATGTACTGTGATTCTTATTAAAGCAGTATTTTTTTAAGTTATTTAAATTATTTTCTATATTTCTTTGATTTCACCATCTTTTGTATTTTGGATGATGTAATAACAGCACTTTAAAGGAGAAATCCGCCAACTTGTGTACAAAACAGAGAACTCGATTTGTTCTAAAGGAAAAAACATCTGTATAATTGAATTTTGTTCTTAAATAAATCCAACTTGCTGCATATTTTGCATTTGTACATCAGAGGTCACAGGAGGTGTTTCTTTCTATTAGACCCATCATATAGATCCTGCACAGTGTTCTATGTTCATTTCATGTTGTACAACTATTTGAAATGTATGTGTATAATTTGTGATACTCAAAGTGATTGACTTAAAGGGGTATTCCAGCTGCAGTAAACAAACGTTCTTCTTTCTGTAATGAAAAGTTATACAATTTCCAATATACATTCTGCATCAACTCCTCACGGTTTTCAGTATCCCTGCAAGCTCTCATCCAATGTGAACGTTTCTTCACTTTCAGTGGCTAAAATCCGTCCTGGCGATATGATGAGGACACACGGATGCATCGCTCATTGCAGTGCAGTTACCAGAGATGTGTCTTGTAATGAGCCTCATTCCTCTGCGACCATCGCATAACCAGGACATATTTTTAGCCACTGGGAGTAAAGAATAACGTTTCCTATAGAATAACAGCAAGCAGAGATCTTAAAACCATGAGGAATTCATATAGGAAATATATAAAAAAATTGTATAACTTTTGCTTATGCAGGAAATAACATATGCTGAAAGTGGAATACCCCTTTAAGGTAACTTTCACTTGGCAGTATTTTGGCAAGCCAAAACCAGGATTGGAAACTAACCAGGGAAAAAGTATACTGGAAAGATTTGCAGGTCTCCTGTGTCTTGGACTTTCTCTTGCAAATACTGACTGAAAATACTGACCAAATAATGCTGTGTGAAAGTAGCCTTAAAGGGGCATTCCCATCACAGACAGTGTCTGATAGGTGCGGGTCTGACAACGGAGAGGGGTGGCTGGAGCACCCCTGGGGGTTTCCCGGGGTCCGGCCACCGCTAAACGCTCTCCCCATTCAAGTGAATAGGAGCGCACCGCACTTGCGCGGCCACCACTCTCATTCATTTCTATGGGGCCGATGGAAATAGCCGAGCCAGTGCTGGGCTATTTTCGGTGGCCCTTATAGAAATGAAATAGAAATGGATGGAGGGTGGCCGTGCATGCGCAGTGTGCCCTTCGCCACCTTCCCTGCTCTGTTCTCGGTCCTTTGGGACCCGTATGTATCAGACAATAGGGACATATCCTAGAGATATGTCCCAATTGTCTGTGATGGGAATACCCCTTTAAGGTTTCATATACACTTTACTACAGACGTGGACAAAATTGTTGGTACCCTTTGGTCAATGAAAGAAAAAGTCACAATGGTCACAGAAATAACTTTAATCTGACAAAAGTAATAATAAATTAAAATTCTATAAATGTTAACCAATGAAAGTCAGACATTGTTTTTCAACCATGCTTCAACAGAATTATGTAAAAAAATAAACTCATGAAACAGGCATGGACAAAAATGATGGTACCCCTAGAAAACACAGAACATAATGTGACCAAAGGGACATGTTAATTCAAGGTGTGTCCACTAATTAGCATCACAGGTGTCTACAACCTTGTAATCAGCCATTGGGCCTATATATATGGCTCCAGGTAATCACTGTGTTGTTTGGTGATATGGTGTGTACCACACTCGACATGGACCAGAGGAAGCAAAGGAAAGAGCTGTCTCAAGAGATCAGAAAGAAAATTATAGACAAGCATGTTAAAGGTAAAGGCTATAAGACCATCTCCAAGCAACTAGATGTTCCTGTGAGTACAGTTGCACATATTATTCATAAGTTTAAGATCCATGGGACTGTAGCCAACCTCCCTGGACGTGGCCGCAGGAGGAAAATTGATGACAAATCTAAGAGACGGATAATCCGAATGGTAACAAAAGAGCCTAGAAAGACTTCTAAAGAGATTCAAGGTGAACTTCATGCTCAAGGAACATCAGTGTCAGATCGCACCATCCGTCGTTGTTTGAGCCAAAGTGGACTACATGGGAGACGACCAAGGAGGACACCATTGTTGAAAACGAATCATAAAAAAGCAAGACTGGAATATGCCAAACTACATGTTGACAAGCCACAAAGCTTCTGGGAGAATGTCCTGTGGACAGATGAGACAAAAATCGAAGTTTTTGCCAAGGCACATCAGCTGTATGTTCACAGACGAAAAAATGAAGCATATCAAGAAAAGAACACTGTCCCTACTGTGAAACATGGAGGAGGCTCTGTTATGTTCTGGGGCTGCTTTGCTGCGTCTGGCACAGGGTGTCTTGAATCTGTGCAGGGTACAATGAAATCTCAAGACTATCAAGGAATTCTAGAGAGAAATGTACTAGCCAGTGTCAGAAAGCTTGGTCTCAGTCGCAGGTCATGGGTCTTGCAACAGGACAATGACCCAAAACACACCGCTAAAAACACCCAAGAATGGCTAAGAGGAAAAAATTGGACTATTCTAAAGTGGCCTTCTATGAGCCCTGACCTCAATCCTATTGAGCATCTTTGGAAGGAGCTGAAACATGCAGTCTGGAAAAGGCACCCTTCAAACCGGACACAACTGGAGCAGTTTGCTCATGAGGAGTGGGCCAAAATACCTGCTGAGAGGTGCAGATGTCTCATTGACAGTTACAGGAAGCGTTTGATTGCAGTGATTGCCTCAAAAGGTTGCGCAACAAAATATTAAGTTAGGGGTACCATCATTTTTGTCCATGCCTGTTTCATGAGTTTATTTTTTTACATAATTCTGTTGAAGCATGGTTGAAAAACAATGTCTGACTTTAATTGGTTAACATTTATAGAATTTTAATTTATTATTACTTTTGTCAGATTAAAGTTATTTCTGTGACCATTGTGACTTTTTCTTTCATTGACCAAAGGGTACCAACAATTTTGTCCACGTCTGTATGTATTTTTCATTCATTGTTTTAAGCCAAAACTAGAGGTGGATAGTAAAAATGGAAAACAATGTAAAATAAACATTCAAAGGGGTTTACCAATCTTAAAATGGGTTGCCTGAGATTATGCAAAACAGGATTTATGTTGAAGTAAGAAATTATATTCGTTTATTTAATCCCCAGCCTCATCTAAAGTCAAAGCTTCAGTCCTCCCGCCAGGCATGGCTGCAGCAGTGACATGGCCACATACCATACCCCACCTGACTGTTGCAACCAATCACCGGCTTGAACAGTTGTGTGTCATATACTGCTGATGACTGTGATTGGCCGCAGCGGTGATGTGGGTTATATGAACATCAGAAGATAAGGAGTGTCAGTGCTGGATGTGCCTGGGGATTAAATTGGTTAATATAGCTTTATTTCTTATTTTAACATAAATCCTGGCTTTGGGTTCTTCTTTATCTAGGACACTCCATTAACAACTATGTGCAAATGGTTTACATGCAGTGAGATCTGTCACTTACTAATGTACTGTCTGTAGCTGAGAAGCCTATGTAAGTCAGTTTCACATGCAGTCACATGACCTGGTGTTTATCTCCTGCTTGTGTGGCATTCTGTACTCCGAACATGTGGTTATCACCCCCTGCCTGAAACACGGGACATCACACATCCTGTCTTCTTTCCTCCTTGATATCTCCACTGCTTCCTGGCTCTCCTCTCTTCCTCCTTGTCTCAGGAGGGATGGTGTTTCACATGCTGGGCAGCATGCTGATTCCAGTGAGTAACAGAACAGGAGAACAGTTTGTCAGTAGCAGATCTGTGTTGTGTGTAAAGACAGTGAGTAATTACAGTAGTACTTTACTCAAAATAGAAGGGCACACAGGCAGCTGTAAAAAGGCCAGTGTCTGTGAAAGGGGAGCAGCAGGCCCTGGCAGCATAAAAACAAAGGTGCGTTACAGAGATGGGCAACATAATAAAAATGAAAAATAATTGCTTCTGATCCATGGTGGCATCACACCACTTTTCTGATGTACAACAGTCACAAGGATGCACAAAAATGTTGGCCTCTTTTCTACTTTACACTATCGTGACACTTTTGGAAAAACTGGGCATAGCTTGGTGGCTTATTTATTATAATATACAAAATAAACTGTTGTAAATTATAGTATAAATCTATGCCAGCTCATAGAGGGCAGAGTTTTAATTTTCTGGTGCATGGACTATTAGAAGATGTGACATAAATTTGGTGCATCTTAGCGTACCTCTTATTAAGATTCGCATATACAATACTAATCTTAGATTTTTTCCTGTGTGTAAAAAAACTGTCCCTGTAGTACCATTATGCAATACCGTGATCGTCGCCTTAACAGTAAAATTGCTTGTACGGTAATTGCAGCTACACATGCATGCTTGATCAAACAACTCCAGTGCTGTGACAGGTGAAGTAAATGCAATTGTTGTTTTCTAATTTGTGAACTCAAAGGAGGAAACATGCAGACACTGCACAGTGGTGGCCTTAATGTACTTTATGGCAATGTTTTTAATGCATTATTTGGCAATATTATTTTATGGTGATTTTATTGGGGCACAGTATGGCAATATTATTCTGCACTGTAAAAAGATACCATGTGGACAGGGCCTCATTTATGTCAGTGGGCATCCAATTTTTTTTATTCATTTAAAATTTTTGTCTTAAATTTTATTACTTTTTTTATTTTTCAAGAATTAAGCCTCATTCACGTACGTGTGCTGTACATGTTCTCGACGGACAGCACACGTCCCTATTCATTTTAATGTGTGTATTCACACATCAGTGTTTTAGCATGGTTCGTGGGTCCGTTTTTTTTTTAGCACAGATGTATGCTCTATTTTGTCTGTGTTCATGGATCCATCACGCCCATTATAGTCTATGGGTCCGTAAAAACCACGCATTGCATCCGTGTTTCACGGATCACTAAGAAGAGATTCTTTGAAAATTATTTTTCAGCTGTTCAGTGTCAGTGAAACATGGACAGCAAAAAACGGACACACGGACCCAACACGGATCCTTCACGGATGCATCACTGACCACCTACTTACGGATTTGAGCACGAACATGTGAATGAGGCTTTACACAAAAATATAAAAAAGCAAACACATTTTTTTAATACTGACTAAGCAGGACAATGGATTACAAATCAGACAGCAGCTGATGTGGAGGTTGTGTGTGTGCATGTATGTTCAGTCATGAATATATGTGAGCTCCTATGTCTTTGTGCGTATATGAATTTAGTCTGCATGTAGGGTAAAAAATATACAGAAGCCTCTCAAATGTATGTATACTAATGCCAGAAGCCTGACTAATAAAACTGGTGAACTGGAATTAGTGATGTGTAAGGAGGACTATGACATAGTGGGAATAACTGAGACATGGCTGGATGATAGCTATGACTGGGCAGTTAATGTACAGGGTTACAACCTGTTTAGAAAGGATCGTCAAAACCGGAGAGGGGGAGGGTCTGCCTTTATGTAAAGTCCTGTCTAAAGCCCACACTCCGTGAAGATATAAGTGAGGGACATGAACATGTGGAGTCACTGTGGGTAGAGATACATGGCGCTAAAAACAATGATAAATTACTAATAGGAGTTTACTGTAAACTATCTAATATACCAGAGTCCACAGAAAATCTATTACTAAACGAGATAGACGAGGCGGCAAATCATAATGAGGTGGTTATTATGGGGGACTTCAACTACCCGATATAGACTGGGAAACTGAAACTTGTATATCTCATAAGGGAAATAGCTTCTTGGCAATAACCAAAGACAATTACCTCTCCCAACTGGTTCAGGACCCGACTAGAGGGACGGCCATACTGGACTTAGTATTAACCAATAGGCCTGACAGAACAACAGATGTGCAGGTTAGGGGACACCTGGGAAATAGTGACCACAAAGTAATAACCTTCCAATTATCATTCAAGAGAGCGTTTCTACAGGGAGGAACAAAAATACCAAACTTCAAAAAAGCTAAATTTAGCCAACTAAAAGAGGCCATAGGCCTAACTAAATGGGATAAAGTCCTCACAAATAAAAATACAGCCACAAAATGGGATATCTTTAAAAGCATCCTAAAATCTCATTGTGAGAGGTACATACCGTATGGGAATAAAAGGTTAAGGAACAAAAAGAAACCAATGTGGATAAACAAAACTGTAAAGAAAGCAATAAATCACAAAAAGAAAGCATATAAAACACTAAAACAGGAAGGTAGCACGGAAGCACTGAAAAACTATAAGGAAAAAAATAGAACATGTAAAAAAACAAATAAAAGCGGCCAAACTAGAGACCGAGAGATTAATTGCCAAAGAGAGTAAAACTAACCCTAAAATGTTCTTCAATTATATAAATGTTAAAAAGTATAAATCTGAAGGTGTCGGCCCGTTAAAGAGTAATGAGGGGGGAGTCGCAGAGAGCGATGAGGAGAAAGCAAAGCTGTTAAATATTTTTTTCTCCAATGTATTCACTGAGAAAAATAAACTGTCAGATGACATGCCGAATGTTGAAATAAATTCCCCATTAAAAGTGTCCTGTCTGACCCAGGAAGAAGTACAACAGCGACTTAAAAAGATCAAAATAGACAAATCGCCAGGACCTGATGGCATACACCCCCGTATCCTAAGGGAATTAAGTAATGTCATAGCCAGACCCTTATTTCTGATATTTGCAGATTCTATACTGACAGGGAATGTCCCACAGGATTGGCGAATGGCAAATGTGGTGCCAATATTCAAAAAGGGTCCAAAAACAGAGCCTGGAAACTATAGGCCGGTAAGTTTAACATCTGTTGTGGGTAAACTGTTTGAAGGTTTTCTGAGAGATGCTATGTTAGAGCATCTTAACGGAAATAAGCAAATAACGCCATATCAGCATGGCTTCGTGAGGGATCGATCATGTCAAACTAATTTAATCAGTTTCTATGAGGAGGCAAGTTCTAGACTTGACAGCGGCGAATCAATGGATGTCGTATATCTGGACTTCTCCAAAGCATTTGACACTGTACCACATAAAAGGTTAGTATATAAAATGAGAATGCTCAGACTGGGAGAAAACATCTGTATGTGGGTAAGTAACTGGCTCAATGATAGAAAACAGAGGGGGGTTATTAACGGTACACACTCAGATTGGGTCACTGTCACTAGTGGGGTACCTCAGGGGTCAGTATTGGGCCCTATTCTCTTTAATATATTCATTAATGATCTTGTAGAAGGCTTGCATAGTAAAATATCAATTTTCGCAGATGACACTAAACTGTGTAAAGTAATTAACACTGAAGAGGACAGTATACTACTACAGAGCGATCTGGACAGATTGGAGGCTTGGGCAGATAAGTGGCAGATGAGGTTTACACTGACAAATGTAAGGTTATGCACATGGGACGGAATAATGCAAGTCACCCGTACTTATTAAATGGTAAAACACTCTGTAACACTGACATGGAAAAGGATCTAGGAATTTTAATAAACAGCAAGCTAAGCTGCAAAAACCAGTGTCAGGCAGCTGCTGCCAAGGCCAATAAGATAATGGGTTGCATCAAAAGGGGCATAGATGCCCGTGATGAGAACATAGTCCTACCACTTTACAAATCGCTAGTCAGACCACACATGGAGTACTGTGTACAGTTCTGGGCTCCAGTGAACAAAGCAGACATAGCAGAGCTGGAGAAGGTCCAGAGGAGGGCAACTAAAGTAATAACTGGAATGGGGCAACTACAGTACCCTGAAAGATTATCAAAATTAGGGTTATTCACTTTAGAAAAAAGACGACTGAGAGGAGATCTAATTACTATGTATAAATATATCAGGGGTCAGTACAGAGATCTATCCCATCATCTATTCATTCCCAGGACGGTGACTGTGACGAGGGGACATCCTCTGCGTCTGGAGGAAAGAAGGTTTGTACACAAACATAGAAGAGGATCTTTACGGTAAGAGCAGTGAGACTATGGAACTCTCTGCCTGAGGAGGGGGTGATGGTGAGTACAATAAAGGAATTCAAGAGGGGCCTGGATGTATTTCTGGAGGGTAATAATATTACAGGCTATAGCTACTAGAGAGGTGTTGTTGATCCAGGGAGTTAGTCTGATTGCCTGATTGGAGTCTGGAAGGAATTTTTTTAGTCCCCTAAAGTGAGGAAAATTGGCTTCTACCTCACAGTTTTTTTTTTTGCCTTCCTCTGGATCAACTTGCAGGATGACAGGCCGAACTGGATGGACAAATGTCTTTTTTCGGCCGTATGTACTATGTTACTATGTATGTACTGAGCATGTGAGTGCTTGTATGCAGAGATTTTTGGATGTGAGTGTCTGTGATGGTGTGGGAGTGTATAATGACCAGAATATTTGTGTGCATGTACTAGTTCTGCCCATATGTGTGTATGTGGTGACTGTACAGATGCATGTATAATGCAAGTCATGTATTAGTGCATATAAACAAGTATATTGGTGCAAAATGTGTTTAGTAGCAACATGTGGATTTCTGGCCACCTTTCCTGTCACAAACCACTTTTTCAAATTTGTGTGAGGAAAAGCAGTTTTTGACCTTACATCTGCATGTAGCATGACAGATTTACTAAACATTCCGCCATATATCATCTGAGAAATGTGAATACCATTAGGTGACAATGTGACAGTAGGCCAGCCACTTGCTCTGCATTGCTGAAAATGTCCTAAGCGACCTAAGGCTCCTAGTATTTGAGCAATGTAGAGGGGTATTAGTTGGGCATAGTATGAAGGTATCATTAGAGCAATGTAGCTAGTATTATAAGGGCGTAGTATAATAGTATTTGAGTACTTTATTGCAGAATTATTTTGTCAAGAGGAGTGTATTTTGTTGTTACATTATTTGACCAGTGTGTAGCGCTATTATTTGAGGGCTGTGAGATGTTGCGATGAACTCTGATGATGTAAACTCTGATTTATTTGGGCTCTTTGTGGAGATATTTGGGGTTCTCTGGGCTTTTTTTTTTTTTTACACAAACCCTGTCCTTTCTTCTGCCTTGTTTAAAATAGTTTGGTTAATAGTTAATCGTCTGTTGCGCCACAAATACCACCGTGTCTGCAGTACTCACACAGGCTGTGGGCTCTTCCACTTGGGTCCTAACCGGATGTAAAATACGAAATGCTGCTGAACAGGAAGACAAGGATGGGTTTTGTAAAAAGCCCGGGGAAGCCCTTTAAACATGTTTTATATTGCATTATGGCTTTTAGACAATAAAAATCTTTGTAGATTCCAGTTGTATAGGAGCAGTGATATAAGGAAATTAAATCTCAGCATGAGCACATAAGGCAATATGAACCCAGGACTAAATAAATTGGTTACTATGCACAACTGTTCCAAATTTGGCATGTACTAATTTGATCAGAGCTCTTCCCATGTTGCCAGGTGCAAACATCTATTTTGGTTGATGAAGAGTTTCATTTTCTATTATGATAACAAATCTTGGATCTACAAAGCGTTTGGAAAGTCCTCAAACCCTTTCACTTTTTTCACATTTTTTTTTTTTTCCACCCATCATTCTGCACTCAATCCGCCATAATGAGAAAACATAATATTCAAAATCTTTGCTAATTTATTGAAAAGGAAAAACTAAAATCTTGCATTGACATAAGTATTTAGACCCTTTACTCAGGACTTAGTTGAAGCCCATTTGGCAGTGATTACAGCCTCCAGTCTTCTTGGGTACAATGCAACAAGGTTTTCACACCTGGATTTGACAATCTTCTGCCATTCCTCTCTGCAGATCTTCTCAAGCTCTGTCAGGCTGGATGGGGACCATTGGTGGACAGCCATTTTCAGTTCTCCAGAGATTTGCGATTGGATGCAAGGCAGAGTTCTGGCTGGGCCACTCAAGGACATTCACTGAGTTGCCCCTAATCTACTGTTGTCTTGACTGTGCGCTTAGGATCATTGTCCTGTTGGAAGGTGAACCTTCGGCCCAGTCTGAAGTCCAGAGCACTCTGGATGAGGTTTTTATTAAGAATATCTCTGTACTTTGTCCCATTCAGCTTTCCCTCAAACCTGACCAGTCTCCCTGTCCCAGATGTTGAAAGACACCACCACAGCATGATGCTGCCACCGCCATGATGTAGTGATGGTATTGGGCAAATGGGCAGGTGATGAGCAGTGCCTGGTTTCCTCCAGACAGGACTCTTAGAACTGAGGCCAAATAGTTCAATCTTGGTTTCATCAGATCAGAGAATCTTGTTTCTCACAGTCTGAGAGTTCTTTGATACAAACTTTCATGTGCTTTTTATTTATTTTTTACTGAGGAGAGGCTGTCCAGATTGGAGGAGTGCTGCAGTTATGGTTGAGCTTCTGGAAGTTTCTTCCATCTGCACACAGGAGGATCTTTGGAGCTCAGCCAGAGTGACCATTGGGTTCTTGGTCACCTCTCTTACCAAGGCCCTTTTCCCCTGATTATACAGATTGGTGGGGCATCCAGCTCTAGGAAGAGTCCTGTTTGTTTCAAACTTCTTCCCTTTACTAATTATGGAGGCCACTGTGCTCTTAGGAACTTTAAAGGGACACTGTCACCTGGATTTCACTTACTGAGCTATTAACATCACCACATCAGTCTCCATGATTTATATTAAAATATACTAGTATTACTGCCCCGTGTCTTGTAATTTGTCTATAAAATAGCTTTTTATTAATATGCAAATTACCTCGATAAGGAGCCCAAGGGGGCTGTTGGAGCCCAGCCGCGCCCATTATTTTGGAGCTGTCAATAAGGAGCCCAAGGGGCTGTCCCTCCGGCCGTTGGAGCCCAACCGCGCCCATTATCTTGGAGCTCAACGCCGCCCCACTGCTAATTTATTCACTGCTCATCGCCAACGTAATGTGTTTGTTGCACCTGAAATCTCGCACATTTCCAGGTCGAGCGAAGCTCGCGCATGCGCACTTCATTCTGTGAGGCCGATGCCAGGACACCGTGCATGTGCAAGATTTCGGGCGCAACACATTATGTCAGCGATGAGCAGTAAATAAATTAGCAGTAGGGCAGTGCTGGGCTCCAAGATAATGGGCGCGGTTGGGCTCCAACCACCGGAGGGACAGCCTCTTGGGCTCTTTATTGAGGGAATTTGCATATTAATAAAAGGGATTTTATAGACAAATTACAAGACAGAGGGCAGTAATACTAGTATATTTTAATGTAAATCATGGAGACTGATGTGGTGATGTTAATATCTCAGTAAGTGAAATCCAGGTGACAGTGTCCCTTTAAGTACAGCAGAATTTGTCCCTCAACACGATCCTGTCCCTCACCCCTGACTGTCTCCTCTTTTTTAAATTCACTTCTGGTTTTAGCTACCAAAACTGCATTGGGAAACCTGACCGTGTGGCCATACCCTAACAAAGAGATTAAAGAATAACTGTCATTTTTATTTTATTTGCTAGTTTATTAGAGTTAGGCATGTATACCTGAGTTAGTCTGTCAATAATTGTCAAAATATCTGTAATTACCTTATAATAACAGCTTTCATTAATGTCTCCTGTCCCTTTCCACTGCTCCCTTAAAAGACCGTTGCTATGGCTCATCTGTCTCCGGCTAGGAAGACAGAGGGGCGGTCCTTCACACTGCATGCCTGCATTAGGCTTTAGAGTGAGGAGGCGTGTCTCTCGGTAATCCAATCTGATTGGCTGGCAGGAATCTGCTGGCTACAGCAATTTGTATGTGACCTGAGGGAATGCAGTTTTGGCCTCAGAGAACTGGCAGAGGAGCCATCTTGAGAAGATCCTCATAATGTAGAATTCAAAACAGCTGTAACGAAGGGGAAAACTCAAGAAAAACTGTGGTAAGTGAAGAAACTAAAGATTGCTTTATGCATAATACTGCTGCAGCAGTAACATATGCTAAAATATATTTTTTTGATAAAAATATTATCCTTTAAAACACATTTGAAAAGAAGCAATCAAGGGCAGATCCAGTGACTTACAGTTGACATCTCCATGGATTTGAGTTTTTCACTTCTTGTTTCTTCTCCATTCGGTCAATGGAGATGCAGTTTTAATACCCCCCCGTATTGCCAGTTGATAATGCTCTCCTTGTAGCACCGGTAGTTAATGTCCTTTGGTGTACCCAGTAGTGCCAGGTATATATATTGCTCCCCCCTTCCAAGGTTCACCCAGTAGTGCCAGGTATATATAATGCCCCCACTCCCCCCATTCTTGGTGCCCTGCTTTTTTTTGGAATGAGCTGTACTTTTAAGTAATACCATTATGAATTGTGTGCCACTTTTTTATCTCTTTTTATAAAAAATAATTGTGGAGGTGAGATGACAAATATTGGCCAATTTTTTCCCCCCATTACGCTATGGGATAAATATTGTTATATTTTAATAGTACATGCAATGCCCATGATGTATTTTATTTATTGGTTATGTATTTTTATTTTGGGGAAAGGGGGGGGGGGTGATTTAAACTTTCATTTTTTTTTGTATTTAAAAAAAATAAATAAAAATTTCCCACTTTTTTTTTTTTAATCACCCTGGGTGACTATAAGTGGAAATCATTAGATTGCCCATTGTGTGATAGCTAAATAACTTCACTTCATTTACAATATACCAATACAGTGCTGCCACCTTCTGGCCTGTATTGGTATATTCCAGTAATAGCCACCGAAGGCTATTACTATACCGTAACAGGTTCCCCGATCTCATCCAGGGAACGCTGTTACGGGCATGGGAGAGCACGACTCCTGCTTCTGGACGGCTCAGATGCTGTGGTCACATTTGACCATGGCATCTGAGGGGGTAAATGTATGAGATCAGCTCAGCCATAGGGCTGATCATATCCATCCATCACTGGTCCCTGCTGTTTGAAACAGCAGAAACCCGGCAGCTTATAAAGGTACCGACTTCTACTGTACATGTACAGCGGAGGTCACCAAGGGGTTAAGGACTATCTTCAGTGTATAGGAGAACAAGCAGTCCTGGAAATGATGATATGGTCACCACAGAGCCCTGATCTCTGTCTAGGATTACATGAATAGACAGAAGGATTTCAGCAAGCCTACATCTATAGAAGATCTCTGGTAAGTTCTCCAAGATGTTTGGAACAACCTCCCTGCCAAGTTCCTTCAAAAACTGTAAGTGTTCCTAGAAGAACTGATGCTGTTATGAAGGCAAAGGGTGATCACACCAAAAATAGCTATGATTAAGATTTCTTTTTCATCCACTTTGCATTTTGTTAATTGATAAAAATAAACTATTAACATTTCTGTTTTTTAAAGCAATCTTACTTTGCAGCATTTTTCCCACATCGGTATTTTTTTCCCATTATTAGCTCTTTTTAATATGATTGTTAGCAGTGCATTGCCTGTTTACATGAAGGGGGCTGCCGACATTGAGTTTTTTTTTGTCATTTTAAAAGATGTGATGAAGGACAATATAATGAATTACAGTTCATTGCTTGATCGCTGGACACGCTTACACTGGGCGATCATTATGTGTAGGTACAATCAGACAGTTATTGCAGGGTAAAAGGCACTTAAGTCAACCAATAAATGAATTCAGAGAAGGAATGCAAAAAATTTCGCAATAAAAAAAATCCCCTAAAATGTACTGATTCCACAGAGGAATACATTAGATGCATGAAAGAATGTTAATAAGAAGGGTGTGTGGGTGGATCTAATATCTTCTTTATTTCTATCTACATTGAGGTTCAGTATGAGTGAGATAAGGAAGTATAAACTGCAGTTTAGTTGAGCGGCAATAACAATAAACCTCTGTAGATGGCGCTATATACATTACAAACCTCTTTACTTGGAGTAGGTCAGGCTACACATGATAATTAGAAAAGTGAAATCTGCAATCACTCCGAAGTTTTTATTTTGTGTAATGTTACAGAATACCTGTGAATAATGTCTGCTTGTCCTGTAGAAGAACACACATTTATGAAAATTAAGAGTTCACAGAAATTCCTTAGATACTGTATGAAAGATTATGATATAGAGACAAAAAGAGGTGTTTTCTGGTCATAAGAAAGCATTATGAGACACCCCAAAACATAGAGAATCTGCGGTGATCTCTGATATACTTGATTATTTACCCGTGGTGCCACATAGAAAATAGCACAGCCTCTTTTTGAAAAGTATAAAGCAGCTTTATTTCAGTCACTACTAAAAAGAGGTTCTGCAGCAGCTAGACTATATATGGGGATAGACTTCAGTATATATGGCAATAAATACCCTAGCTGCCGCAGAAACGAATGTTGATGTGAAGTAATTAAAGCTTGATCCCTCCTGGAGGAGAGGCTGTCAATGGTCTGCAAGGAACCTATTCTACCGCCACCATCTCTGTATACCTGGCAGTACTGATGTCACTCTGTACGCCGTGGTTATGCAGATCTCATCAAAACAGCTATAAAGATATATGTATTCTCATGACAATGCCCCTGATTTCACAGTCCAAACACAAAGGGGAGTTTTATATGCCCGTCTTAGTCCAAGGTGCGCTGAAGTAAGATGTACTGGGCTTTTGATGGGTGTGCTAGGCAGAGGCTTCCACCTAGCAGTGAGCCTGGTGATGTCACCGGCACTAATGGGTGGTCTTTAGCGCTGCCCTGGCCTGCTTAGTGTCTAGCCCATTAGTGCCAGCGATGGCACCCAGACCACTGCTAGGTGGAAGCCTCCGCCTAGCAGTGTGACAATGTAAACAAAACAACCCTTGCCCTGCGTGAGTCAGCGCAGTGGAAGGGGGAGCATCGGAGTAAGAAATGCTCCACTCATTCATGCTGAATGAGTGAAGAAAGGGTTACGTCCGGGTTCAGCTCTGAACCCAGAAAACCCCTTTAACAGGAGTAGTGTTTCCTATGCCTGTCTTGATCTCTTCCGCGCCAGAGTGAGATGCAAGCAATTTATTAAGAGGCAGATGCCTCTTAATAAATGAGGCACATCTCTTGTTCTTCATGCATCAGAAACTGAAATCTATGCCAGCTAGCTGGCATAGGCTTGAGCTATATAATTTATGGCAGTTTCTGGTGTAAATCATAGTAAATCCAGTGGACCATGGGATGCTCAGCCCGTTCTGCTAGAAAAGTGAGTAGCTGAAAAAGTTGCATATTATGGCGTGACTTTTTAAGACCACAAAAGTGGCATTAAAATGTTGATACCTCTCCACCTATCTATCTCCACTTAGGGCCAGTTCACAGACTGATTTAAAAAAAAAAAACAACATAAAGGGGTATTCCGGTTACCATAAATATAACCTATGTTTTAGACTAATTCATTATCAATAATTACCTAATATAATATAAATTTCATATATTTACCGTTCAGTAGTTATAAAAGTAGTTTCTTCCTCTGCTACCCACTGTTTCTCCTCATAAATTACTATGGAATTGACCTGTAATTCTGAGCCTTTGTTAGGTCGAGCATGCTCAGTCTGTTGCTATCAATTCTCTAGCTATAGCTACTTTCACACTAGCGTTAATATTTTCTGGTATTGAGATCCCTCATAGGGTCTCAATGCTGTAAAAAACGCTTCAGTTTTGTCCCTATTCATTGTCAATGGGGACAAAACGTAACTGAACAGAAAGGAGTGCTCCAAAATGCATTCTGTTCCGTTCTCATACCGGGGAGCAAACCGCAGCATGCTGGGACGCGGAGCAAAACGTCATGACCCACAATGCAAGTCAATGGGGAAGGATCCGTTTTCTCTGACACAATAGAAAATGGATCCGTCCCCCATTGACTTTCAATGGAGTTAATGACGGATCAGTCTTGGCAATGTTAAAGATAATACAACTGGATCCGTTCATAATGGATGCAGATGGTTGTATTATCAGTAACGGAAGCGTTTTTGCTGAACCCTGCTGGATCAAGGAAAAATGCTGGTGTGAAAGTAGGCTAAATGTCTTGTGAAACAAAGGGTGTGTCAGTCCCACAGTAATGAGGGGCAACACCCCGAAACAGCTGTGGATGGATAACTGGCTTAGGTCTTCCCGCAGGACCGGCTCTATCATAAGGCAGCCCAAGCGGCTGCTTGAGGGCGCAGAGAAGGGGGGGCGGCGCCGGGGCGGAAAACAATTAACTTGCTAACTTACATTTACCCCGCTGAGCCTGTGTGCCGGGCAGCCCGGCCCTCACTGTTTCAGTCACAGAGAGGCACACACTCTGGGCTACGAGACTCTGGTGTATTTAAATTTAATTTAAGCTACTTTCACACTTGCGGCAGGATGGATCCGAAAGGCTGTTCACCATGTCGGATCCGTCCTGCGGCTGTTTCGCCGTGCCGCCGGACCGCCGCTCCGTCCCCATTGACTATAATGGGGACGGGGGTGGAGCTCCGGCTCAGCACGGCAGTGCACGGCGAAAGGCCGCCGGACTAAAATTACTGCATGTCAGGCGGATTTCGCCGTGCTGCGTCGGGGCTCCGCCCCAGTCCCCATTATAGCCACAGGACGGATCCGACATGGTGAACAGCCTGTCGGATCTGTCCTGCTGCAAGTGTGAAAGTAGCCTTAGCATGTCTTTCAGAAAAGTTTCTCCTTGGATTCGAACTCACAACCTTTCACATCAGAAGCAAGGCATTTACCCACACAGCTATGAGAGCCGTATAGCCAATTACTTAAAAATAAATAAAAATATAAGACTTCTACTGTAGATAACTTTGGTATCTACACATGACAGCTGCCCCAGTACATTGTGTATGGATGTAGAAGAGCTGGTTGTGTTGGGACAACTGTCATGTGTATGGTTGTACACTAGGTATCAAAGTTATCTACAGTAGAAGTCTTATATATTTATTTTTTAAGTAACCGCCTATACAGATCTCATAGCTATGTGGGTAAGTGTTTTGCCTCTGATACAGAAGGTCATGGGTTCGTATTCCATTATAAACTTTTCTGAAAGACAGGCTAAGGCTACTTTCACACTAGTGTTTGGGTGTCCGCTTGTGAGCTCCGTTTGAAGGGGCTCACAAGCGGCCCTGAACGCATCCGTCCAGCACTAATGCATTCTAAGTGGACGCGGATCCGCTCAGAATGCATCAGTCTGGCAGCATTCAGCCTCCGCTCCGCTCAGCAGGCGGACACCTGAACGCTGCTTGCAGCGTTCGGGTGTCCGCCTGCCCGTGCGGAGGCGTGCGGATCCGTCCAGACTTACAATGTAAGTCAATGGGGACGGATCCGTTTGAAGATGACACACTATGGCTCAATCTTCAAACGGATCCGTCCCCCATTGACTTTCAATGTAAAAGTCTGGACGGATACGTTCAGGCTACTTTCACACTTTTTTTACAATATAATGCAGACGGATACGCTCTGAACGCTAGTGTGAAAGTAGCCTAAATAAGAACACGAGCACCAAATCTTCAACACTAGAGGCTGGTGGGAACACAGAAAGAGGAAGAGGCCTGCATCGCATCGCTGACATGGAAGTAAGTATAAAAGTTGTATTTTTTTTTAATACCGAACTGTTACTTTACTGCCACGGGGGAGGGGGGCTATTGGCGCCATGATACTGGCACATGGAGGGGGGAGGAGAGAGGCACTTGATACTGGCACATTAGGGGGCAGGGGGAGAGGATGGCACTATGATACTGGCACATGGGGGGACAAGAAATGGACATGAATCATGAGGGGCAGAAATGTGAAATGATGGGGGGCGCCAAAATGTAGATTTGCTCGTGTTGACAAAAATCCTTGCACCGGCCCCGTCACATCCTTAAAGCTCGTAAAAGAGCGGGATCTTGACATAGGGGCCACTTAATATGGTGGATTTGGTAATCTCTGTAATAAGGACACCCCTTTGCTCGGTTTTCCTTCCTTTGAGGGATATCTGTCTTTCACTGTGTTGAAGACCCATAACTGGGGCTCCACAATTATTCTGCATAGTGTGCTGGTGATAACTGATAGAGGGGGGTGACCGGACTGTATATCAGGCAGCCAATCAATAAACATCAATGCTCACAGCAGGAAAGCTAGGGATTGTGGGGATTGTAGTCTTTGTAGTTTTGTGAGGGAAGATCAGGCGCCATTATACTCTGTGTGTTGCAGGCTCACACAGGAGCTAGACAAATGGATTGCAAGGTAAAGTGAAGCTCTGGTTATATGTACAGGTGTGGGTTCTGGTTGGGTCACAGCTTGCAGCCTTAATGCTGTTTTTTAAGAAGTAAGTTACTTTACCAGAATACCCCTTTAAAATCATTGTGGAATCCGCATGCTTTCTTTTAACCAATGGGGGTTCACTTGAATACAAAGTTGCAATTTCAGCTTCAGGTTTTTGACTCGGATCTGCGCCCAAAAACTAGCGGTAAACTCACACAAAAAAACGCATTGACTTAAATTAAGCTGTATTTTTAATACTTCCCATTTCAATGGGAGATTCAGCACTGATACCGTCCCAAGACAGAGCATGCTGCTTCTTTTTTCCACATGTAAAAAAAAAAAAGGGCTCCTTTGAAATGAATGGGAGGCTGTTTTGAGACGGTTTTGGAACAGAAACGCTCCAAAATCAGCGCCAAAAATTCAATGTGAACTGGCTTTAATATGCCAGAAGACCCAAGTATAAACCCTGCTAATGTGGGCAAGGGTGATTGAGATTCACACCCAATATGGTTGGAGAAATTAACAGAAAAACCTGTTCTTCATGTGGATGCAGGATTGTTACCATGTGTTGCATCTGAACAGCAACGTAGCAGTCACGATGACAAACTATCAGCAGTACTACATAATGGCGCTGCGCGTGCTGTCCTCATGTTACTTTCTGAATCTCCAATCTCTGCCTAATGCTTCCATTCTCTCTTCGCCATAAAGCATATTATATATGTCCATATGTAGACATACAATCTGGAAGGTTTCTTTTTTCTAAACTCCATTTGGACGAAGACGTTTTTATAAGAAAACCCAACAGCGAGTGATAATTGTACGTCAAGTAAAGAGATTCTGTATCCGAGAGCTGCGGCTCCTATAACAGACAGAGCCTTGTAGTTGTATCACCAGATAAGACGATAAAATCGAGGTTCTGAACTAGTCTAAACTTCAAGCTGTGCCACAGAAAAGTTGCTAAACATTCCATTAGAATAAATTCGCCAGGCTTCAAGTAATTATATTGATGCTGTCTATTCTGGTTTCCAGGCTACAAAGATACAGCATCTGTCAGCTGTCAGCATATGTGAGATGAATTCAGCAGCATGCCGCCGTACAGTAACAGATGGTTTGGTGAACAGTAAAGCCATTGGCGTTGATGGAGCGCCATTACTTGATCTTACATATATTGGGCAGTGCTTGTCAAGGAGGATCGACAACCTAGCAGGAGCCAAGATTATTTAAAGGGGTTGTGCAGGAAGGGGAGAGAAGGTTTGGCAAACTTCCCCATTTGTCCGTACATGTAAAGGAAAGATGACTTACCCGATTCCTTCTCCTGCAGGCCTACCTCAATGTCAACATCAGTCTTGACATCACTGCAGCCAATCACTGGCCATGGTGATGATCAGCATCCCTTAGGTCATGACAAATGGTCACATGCCGCAAGGGGATCCAGTCACCGTCGTGGCCAGTGATTGGCTGCGGCCATGTCAAAACTGATGTTGACATTGCGGGAGCCCAGTGGAGCATCGCAGGGCGGGACGAGAAGGAGAGGGGAGTCAGCGCCAGGAAGAAGGTAAGTCATCTTTCCTTTACAGGTCTGGGCGAATGGGGGGGGGGGGGGGGGGGTTTGCCAAACCGCCTCCCCTATTCTTGCACAACCCCTTTAAAGCAGGAGTCAGCAGCCTTTGGCACTCCAGCTGTTTTGAAACTACAACTCCCAGCGTGCAACATGCTCGGCTGTTCTAAATTTCACAGAAGTGAATAAGTGAATGGAGCATTCTGGGAGGTTCAGAACAGCGGGAATGCTGGAGGTTGTTGATCCCTGACTTAAAGGGACTATAAGCTAAAAACATATGTTAAATATTATTCTACACCAAGTATTCAGACTCTCAGCAATGCAGATTACTGGGCTTGCTCCTGCCATACTATATTCTATCTGCAGTTGTTTCTAGGACGGAGGCTTCAAATTAGGCCTCATGCACACGACCGTTGTGTGCACCCGTGGCCGTTGTTCCGTTTTCCGTGATTTTCTGCAGACCCATTGACTTTCAATGGGTCCATTGAAAACTCGGAAAATGCACACAAGATTGGCATCCGCGTCCGTGATCCGTGGCCGTAGGTTACTTTCATACAGACGGATCCGAAGATCAGTCTGCATAAAAGCTTTTTCATAGCTGAGTTTTCACTTCGTGAAAACTCAGATCCGACAGTATATTCTAACACAGAGGCGTTCCCATGGTGATGGGGACGCTTCTAGTTAAAATATACTACGAACTGTGTACATGACTGCCCCCTGCTGCCTGGCAGCACCCGATCTCTTACAGGGGGCTGTGATCAGCACAATTAACCCCTCAGGTGCCGCACCTGAAGGGGTTAATTGTGCGTATCATAGCCCCCTGTAAGAGATCAGGGGCTGCCAGGCAGCAGGGGGCAGACCCCCCCTCCCTCCCCAGTTTGAATATCATTGGTGGCCAGTGCGGCCCCCCCCGGCCCCCCCTCTATTGTATTATCATTGGTGGCCAGTGTGCGGCCCCCCCGGCCCCCCCTCCCTCTATTGTATTAATATCATTGGTGGCACAGTGTGCGGCCCCCCCTCCCTCCCTCTATTGTATTATCATTGGTGGCACACTGTGCGGCCTCCCCTCTCCCCCCCCCCCCCGATCATTGGTGGCAGCGGAGAGTTCCGATCGGAGTCCCAGTTTAATCGCTGGGGCTCCGATCGGTAACCATGGCAACCAGGACGCTACTGCAGTCCTGGTTGCCATGGTTACTTAGCAATATTAGAAGCATCATACTGTCACTACCAGAGCTTTGAGACGTTCTCACAGCTCTGTTTCTCCACCCCTGTGATGATGTCACTACTAGAGCTTGGAGGAGTTCCCTCTGCCCTGTTTCTCCACCCCTGTGATGAGGTCTTTACTTTTGGTTTCCTTCCTCCCAGCTGTCCCTCCTGTGTTTGATTTCGCTGCCTTTAAATCACCCCTCCTCCTTTGTAGAGGTGCGGATTATACTTTTCATTTGAGCTGTATCTCTCGCTTGAGTAACTTCACCTGTGTGATATCTTTTCACTGGATCTGTGTTCTGCTGAAGCAAGTACTTTGGATATTGTCTGCTGACTTTGGATCTGTTTTCACTGCAGCTGCAGCTCCTTCAGATAAGTGTTCAGACATTGTGTGTTTCTGTTTCTTTGCTGACTGGATCCGAGGCGACCCCGGTTCTGTCCATATACTGAGCAGGGCACCGGTGGCCGTGCCCCTTCCACTATTGTAGGGGTTTCAGTGGTCATCAGCCTTAGGTACGCGGGCATGTCTCGATCCACCATCCGGATCTGGACATGTGCATAGCAGCTTAGGCAGAGCTTTTAGGGTCTGACAGGGGTCACCCTTTATCCTCCCTAGTTTGGGTCCGGTCAGTTGCTATTCACTGTGTAGGCTCTTGTTGCTCACTTACAGCCGTGACATTATAATCCGCCAAACCGTCCTTTTTTGAAATGGATCCGCTTTCTGACCTGGTTGACCGCATGCAGGGTCTTTCTTTGGAGGTAGCGGATCTCCGTCAATCTATGACTCAGCTTCAAGCATTGGGCTCTGCTCCGGCCCATGGTGTCTGTTGCAAGCCAAAGGTCTCACTTCCGGAAATGTTCTCCGGGGGCAGTGAGAATTTTGTTCGTTTCAGAGAGGCATGCAAACTCCATTTTTGCTTGTGTCCCCATTCCTCTGGTAATGAGGAACAGAGGGTGAGGATTGTCATCTCCCTGCTCAGGGGTAATGCTCAGACTTGGGCTTTTTCGTTGCTATCGGGGGATCCCTCTCTTCGATCCGTGGAAAAAAAAAATTGTGGCCCTGGGGCAGATATATGATGACCCGGATCGTGTTGCTCTGGCCGAATCTAACTTACGTTTTTTATGCCAGAACAAACTGTCTGCGGAGCTTTATTGTTCTGAATTTCGGAGATGGGCAGCTGATTCAGGTTGGAATGATGCTGCACTCCGGAGTCAGTTCTCTCATGGTCTCTCAGAGAGATTGAAAGATGTGTTTGCTTTCCATGAGAGACCAACGTCCTTAGAGTCTGCCATGTCATTGGCGGTACGCCTTGACAGGCGTCTAAGAGAAAGAAACGAGACCTCTCTGTCCAGTCATTTTCAGTCTAGCGGCAGTGGTGCGGACTCATTCAGTGGGCAGGGGCCTCATCCTCTCTCGGTTCCCTCTGTGGAGGAGCCCATGCAGCTAGGTCGACTTGCCCCGGATAAAAGAGGATTTAGTCCTCAGAGAATGGTGTGTTTTTGTTGTGGGGGCATAGGTCATTTGGCAAATGTTTGTCCGTCTAGGAAATTCTTGAACTGTACTAAGAGTTATAATAAGAGAAAAACCTCAAAAGGTAAATCATCAAACTCTGCTTCATCTGCTACTTTGGGCAAAGTTGATGTAGGAATTGATACTTTTCCTCTGACCTGCAGTTCCCGTTTTCTCCTTTCTGCCAGGGTAGCGCTAGGGAGCAAAGTCATTTCTTGTGAAATTTTGGTCGATAGTGGAGCGGCCGTCAATCTTATTGATACTCAATTTGTAGCCATGCATGGTTTTCAGGTTTGCACAATAGAAAAGGATATACCTGTTTTTGCTATTGACTCTGCTCCACTCTCACAGAGATCCCTGAAGGGCATTGTTCACAATATCCGGTTAACGGTAGGTGACACTCATGTGGAGGATATATCTTGTTTTGTCCTTAACGGATTGCCTTCTCCTCTAGTTTTGGGGTTACCCTGGCTCAGTAGACATAACCCTCCTCACCGGGAGTTTGACTGTCCCATTAACCTCATTCCCAGCGCCAAGCTGCCAAAAGCACGCCTCTACAATCTCTCACAACCGGAAAGAATCGCAATGCAAACTTACATCTCTGAGAGTCTCAATAAGGGGCATATTCATCCCTCAAAATCACCTGTTGCCGCTGTTTTTTTTTTTTGTTAAAAAGAAAGATGGCTCTCTGAGACCTTGCCTAGATTTTAGGGAGCTGAACCGTATCACGATTCGCGATCCCTATCCCCTTGCTCTGATCCCAGACCTCTTCAACCAAATTGTTGGGGCCAAGGTTTTTTCCAAATTGGATTTGAGAGGCGCGTACAACCTGGTCAGGGTCAGAGAGGGGGATGAATGGAAAACGGCCTTTAATACCCCTAACGGGCATTTTGAGAATCTCGTTATGCCTTTCGGCCTGATGAATGCTCCGGCCGTCTTTCAGCATTTTGTTAACAGTATTTTCTACCATTTAATAGGGAAATTTGTATTGGTGTATCTTGATGATATTTTGATTTTTTCCCCTGATGTTCAGACCCATCAGGATCATCTTTTTCAGGTTCTGCGGATTCTGCGGGATAATAAATTGTACGCCAAGCTGGAGAAATGTGTTTTTATGGTATCGGAGATTCATTTTCTGGGTTTTCTCCTCTCTGCTTCTGGTTTTCGCATGGATCCGGAGAAGGTCCGTGCTGTGCTGGAGTGGGAGCTTTCTGAGAATCAGAAGGCATTGATGCGCTTTCTGGGTTTTGCGAACTATTACAGAAAGTTCATTTTGAATTATTCCTCTGTTGTCAAACCCCTCACTGACATGACAAAAAAGGGGGCAGATTTTTCCTCTTGGTCGGAGGAGGCGCTTGCAGCTTTTTCTAAGATTAAAGAGAGTTTTGCGTCTGCTCCCGTCTTGGTGCATCCCGATGTTTCCTTACCTTTTATTGTTGAGGTGGATGCTTCCGAGGTGGGAGTGGGTGCGGTTTTGTCCCAGGGCCCTTCTCCTGCCAAGTGGCGACCCTGTGCCTTTTTCTCAAAAAAACTCTCCCCGGCAGAGAGAAACTATGATGTGGGAGATAGGGAGTTGTTGGCCATCAAGTTGGCTTTCGAGGAATGGCGCCATTGGTTGGAGGGGGCCAGGCACCCTATCACCGTTTTTACCGACCATAAGAATCTGGCGTACTTGGAGTCGGCCAGGCGTATGAATCAGAGACAGGCCAGATGGTCTCTGTTCTTCTCCAGATTCAATTTTGTCGTTACATTCCGCCCTGGGATCAAAAATGTGAAGGCTGATGCTCTCTCTCGCTGTTTTCCGGGAAGAGGAAACTCTGAGGACCCGGGTCCCATTTTGGCGGAGGGGGTGGTTGTTTCTGCTCTGTATTCTGATTTGGAGGCCGAGGTCCAGGCTGCCCAGACTGAGGTACCTGCCCGTTGTCCTCCTGGGAAGTTGTTTGTGCCTCCTGAGTTACGTCACAAACTCTTCAAGGAGCATCATGATACTGTTCTTGCTGGTCACCCCAGGAGTAGAGCCACGGTACATCTCATTGCTCAGAGATTTTGGTGGCTGGCTCTTCGTAAGTCGGTGGAGGGTTTTGTGGCTGCTTGTGATACGTGCACTCGCGCTAAGGTCCCTCGTTCACGGCCTTCAGGTCCCCTTCTCCCGTTACCCATACATTCCCGTCCTTGGACACACCTCTCCATGGACTTTATAACGGATCTTCCACGTTCCTCAGGGAAGTTGGTGATCCTGGTGGTGGTGGACCGTTTTAGCAAGATGGCTCATTTCGTACCCTTCCCTGGTTTACCCAGTGCTAAAACGTTGGCACAAGCTTTTGTCGACCATATTGTTAAATTGCATGGCATTCCCTCGGAAATTGTTTCCGATAGAGGCACGCAGTTTGTGTCCAGATTCTGGAAGGCTTTCTGTTCTCGCCTGGGGGTTTGGCTGTCCTTCTGCTTTTCACCCGCAGTCGAATGGTCAGACTGAACGCGTCAACCAGAATCTGGAGACATATTTGCGCTGTTTTGTGGCAGAGAACCAGGAGGATTGGTGTTCATTTCTCCCTCTTGCTGAGTTTGCTCTGAACAACCGTCGTCAGGAATCTTCTGATAAGTCACCATTCTTTGGTGCATACGGGTTCCATCCGCAGTTTGGGACATTCTCGGGAGGGGCTCCCTCTGGTTTGCCTGAGGAGGAGAGATTTTCCTCGTCTTTGTCTTCCATTTGGCAAAAGATTCAGAGTAATCTTAGAAAGAGGAGTGAGAAATATAAGCGTGTGGCTGATAAGAGACGTATGCCTGGTCTGGACCTGAATGTGGGTGATCTGGTGTGGTTGTCTACAAGAAATATTAAACTGAAGGTTCCCTCCTGGAAATTGGGTCCCAAGTTTATTGGGCCTTATAAAATCTTGTCAGTCGTCAATCCCGTTGCCTTCCGTCTTGATCTTCCACGGGTTTGGAAGATACATAATGTATTTCACAGGGCTCTTTTAAAACCATATGTCCAGCCCACGGTACCCTCCTCTTTGCCTCCTCCTCCGATTTTGGTTGATGGCAATCTGGAGTTTGAGGTTTCCAGAATTGTGGACTCTCGCATTGTCCGCAGTTCTCTTCAGTACCTTGTTCATTGGAAGGGTTATGGTCCTGAGGAGAGGATGTGGGTTCCGGCGTCGGACATTAAAGCCACTCGCTGTCACAACCAGACAGCTGAGAAGCTCTGACAGAAGCCTTTTAGAACCTCCTCCTTGAGTTTTCTTTGTTGTGGTGTTCAGTTCCTCATCTCGTTAGCCTCTCTCAGCTGTCATGTAGTTGGACTGATTGCTTCCCTTTAAATTCCTCCCCATAATGCATTACTGGGCGGCTTATACTTCTTCCTGGAGTGTGTGTGCATGCTGATCCTATTTCCCAGTCTGCTACTAAGTTAAGTGCTGTACATTTATCTGTTATTTTCTGTTTGCTGGATCCCAGGTGACCCTGACTCCCTCCGTGTCTGGTGTAG